>NC_037683.1:1913944-2035745 GCF_003255815.1 Theropithecus gelada | reverse complement strand
CTCGATCTCCTGACCTCGTGATCCACCCGTCTTGGCCTCCCAAAGTGCTGGGATTACAGGCTTGAGCCACCGCGCCCGGCCGCTGCTCTTTTTAAATAACCTTCCCGGCCGGACATGGTGGTTCACACCTGTAATCCCAGCACTTTGGGAGGCCGAGGCAGGTGGATCACGAGGTCAGGAGATCGAGACCATCCTGGCTAACGCAGTGAAACCCCGTCTCTATTAAAAATACAAAAATTAGCCGGGCGTGGTGGTGGGCGCCTGTGGTCCCAGCTACTCGGGAGGCTGATGCAGGAGAATGGTGGGAACCCGGGAGGCAGAGCTTGCAGTGAGCCGAGATCACACCACTGCGCTCCAGCCAGGCGTCAGAGCGAGACTCCGTCTCAAAAACACCTAAAATTTAATAACCCTCCTGAATCTCATGCAGCGCTAGACAGAATGTGAAGAGTTCGATGTGGCTGGTGGGAATGGCTGTCAGCCCTGCAGTAAACAATTCTGTAACACTTGGAATGCAGAGTCCCAAGTGCCGAAGGGCTGAGCCCGTGAGGAACAGAGGCACGATCAGATCCAGGCCTCACAACTGCTCCCTGATTCCTGTGCCCCCACTGCCATCCAGCTCATCCACCGCAGGGTGCTGCCCAAAAACACACGAGCCTCAGCAATCGGCCTCCGTGACGGCATCCTCATCATGTTGAGCCACAAACCCACCCTGTCACTGGCCCTTCATAGGCTCTGCCTCTCCAACGAGGCTTCAAATTCCCAAGACCAAATGTCTGCTGGTTGTTTCTACCTGTTACTCTTCCATGATAAGCAAGCAAACATTCAACTCAAGATTTAAGTATGTAATTCTAACATTCTGAACCCAGCTGGAAGGCGCCTGGGAGAGAGTCCCAGTCTCCGCAGGATCCGCCGGACCCAGCACTGCTCCGTTCACTTGTCCCCTCCTCTCCCCCTCCAGCCATGCACAGGCCTGACCTCCACCCCACGACCCCTGGGCCTTCGCCCCGTCTCTTCCCTGGTGGAACTCCTTCCACCGATCTGTTCCTGGCTGCTTTCCCATCGATTTCACGATGTGAACACAGGTAACACCTACTCAGCAAGACCTTCCCTGACTCCCTGCCCAGGCCTAGTTTCACTGGCAGGAAAAGCCTCCTACCAGCCTTGTTCCCACGGGTAGTAAATGTACACAGCCCTTTAAAGTTGACAAAGCTTTCTGACCAAATTATCTACCATGGGAGTGGCCTGGTGACAAACACAGGATCCTACAGAGGGGAACGCTGACGCTTACAGAGGCCGAGGAAGGCTCCAAAGTCCGTCAGGTCCACACAGCACGCACCTCAAGCGTGGAGGGCAAACCTCCTAACAGGTGTGCCCAACTCCGACTAGTGTGTGACCAGAATACGCCCCCATCCTACTGTGGCGAATGAAGACTCCCCGTCACGCAGGTCAGACGCTGCAGCCCAAACGTGCACCTGCTACACCCTGAGGCAAACACCTGCTGAGTAAAGAGATCATCCCACCAATTCCCTTCCAAAGGCTCCCGCAGGACCTGCTACCTCCTTCGAGATGCAGAAAACCAATGCTTTGTAAAAGCAAATTATCTTCATCTTCCCAACATATTTCACACCATCTCTCCACTAGACCAGAGGGCTCTGCCCTTGGAAGGTAGGGATCCTCTCCAATCAGCCTGGCAGCCCATCCCCGCGCACAGGAGGTCCCTGGCCAGTGCTCAGGGGGTTGTGTGAAATGACGCAGTGGAAGGGCAGTGCCCCTCACAGCCCCACAATGATCACTCCTTACCCAGCCCGCTACCATGGCCTCTGTGCAGTTTCTTCAGCACTTAATGCTTTAGAAGCACTCGGACCCACCTTATCCCTCTTGAGCTTCCATCAAAGGCTATGGTGTGAATGTCACCGCCCCTACTTGGCAGATGAGGACACCGAGCTCCAAGACCCCAGAGGCCAAGAGAGGGACAGCGAGCCTCAGGGCCGGCGCTCCGCCCCCTCCACGGTCCGTCTGCCAGGCTCTCCCAGCGAGGAGGAACCTCCGCTCTGGAACTGTCCCACCTGCTGACCCTCAGACACATAAAAAGGGAGGCAGAGGAAACTACAGAAGTCCTCACTTCGTGTCACTGACAGGCTCCTGGAAACGGTGGCTTGAAGCGGAAGGACACATAACAAAACCAGTTTTCCCCCCTCATCCACGTTGTAAGGAAATGACGTTGACAGAAACGTGGTTATCTGAGGACCTGCTGTCTTCTTCGCACTTCACGTGGCAGTCTGCAGAAACCACTGAGGCCGTGCAGTGAGGGCTTTCTGCACAGGGCGGGCAGCCTCCCTCACCTCCTGCCCCTCCTCTTCGTGACACATGCGAAGGGGTCACCTTGACCAACGTGGCTTCAAACGGCGTGTGTTCACTTAAATACGCACATTTTTTTCAACAAACGTATTAGGAAACTTTTGGAGATACGTGACAATTTGAAAAAACTTGCGGATGAGCCACACGGCTTAGAAATATCCAAAAAATTAAGAAAAGGCATGTCATGAATGCAGAGACCGTATGTAGATGCTATTTCATCATTTGCTACCACAAAATAGATACAAATCTATTATAAAAAGTTACAATGCATCAAAACGCACACACACAAAACTTACAGACCACACACAGCACCATTCACAGTGGAGAGACAGGTAAACCACTGTCAGGATACAGGATAAGCTGGGGCCTGGAGGCTCATGGCTGTAATCCAAGCACTTTGGGAGGCTGAGGCTGGTGGATCACTTGAGCCCAGGAGTTTAAGACCAGTCTGGGCAATACAGGGAGACCCTGTCTCTGCGAAATATTTTAAAATTAGCCAGGCATGGTGGTCCCAGCTACTTAGCAGGTTGAGGTGGGAGAACGGGTTGACCTTGGGAGGTCAAGGCTGCAGTGAGCAGAGATTGCACCATTGCACTCCAGCCTGGGTAGAGTGAGACCCTGTCTCAAAAAAAAAAAAGAAAAGAAAAAAAATCATGGAGGAGAAAGGACATCTGCCTGAACAGGTATTTTTATGCAGGCGAAAGTGCCCTATTTGGGAAAAAAATGCCACGAAGGACATGAATTAGGAAGGAAGAGGCGCGAGCACCGGCCGGGAGAGGCCGACTCTGCAGTTTTGCACGTGCTGCCGGGTGTATCGGCAGGACTGCCCTTACCTATAATTAGAGTCCCTAACCCTTGAGCCTTGAACAAGAAAGGTAAACACCAGCTGCCAGTCTTCTGGTAGCACGAGAAGGCCTGGGCAACGAGAAACACTTTTCCGGAGTGGTTCCACGGACGCTTTGTCCCCAAAGCCAGGAAGTCCTTCCAGTAAGGGGCTGCCTCTTGCAGTGATCTGATCTTGCTCAATGCCCCCGGCCACCAAGAACTCATGAGTTCAACACCGAAGGCTTCATCAGTCTACCTGTCTCCAGACACAGTGAACCTTACTCTAGATCTGGGGTCCTAAGGCCCTTTAGGGCTCATCACACCGTCCTCTCGGGACGGCCAACGCGGTGGCAGAGAACCTCACAGAGGGAACATCATGAGAGTGGGAAGGACGGCACCACCGAAGATGCCCTCGTTGCTATAGGAAGAGCCGTGAAGGCCGTCGAGCTGGAGAAAACTGTGTCCATAGGCTGTGCCTGACCTCACAGGATTTATGACAGAGCCAATCAAGGAGACCACGGGAGATTGTGGATGTGGCCAAAAGGCTAGGGGAGAAGGATTCCACGAGACGAATCGTGGAGAAACTCAACAGCTAACAGACTTCATACCAGAGGAATGAACAGAAGATGACGCCGTGGATCCAAGTGCCTCCAAACCAGGGCCAAACACAAACGCAGCCCATCAGACCAGGGCCAAACACAAACGCAGCATCACACCGGTGCCAAACACAAACGCAGCCCATCACCTGGCAGAAGGGCTCTCATCACTCAAGACGGTTTCTGGTTTCTTCCATGACATCGACCCTTTGCTAAAACAAGCACTAAAACTAAAGCAAACAGTGGAAGGAGGACTGGGACCACACAGAAACACTTCAGAGAAATAAAAAGCAAAACAGCCAGAGAGAATGACGCACCTCCATGAAGTGACATGGAACATATCTGCCTCCCTTCTACTGCCTCCACCTCCTCTACCGCTGCCACCTGGGGCGGCCCGGGCAGGACGAAGGCCTTTAGGAGGGTCCACCTGGGGCGGCCCGGGCACGAAGAAGGCCTTTAAGAGGGTCCACCTGGGGCGGCCTGGGCAGGACGAAGGCCTTTAGGAGGGTCCACCTGGGGCGGCCCGGGCAGAACGAAGGCCTTTAAGAGGGTCCACCTGGGACAGCCTGGGCAGGACGAAGGCCTTTAGGAGGATCCACCTGGGGCAGCCTGGGCAGGACGAAGGCCTTTAGGAGGGTCTGCCTAGGACACTTCCTGAGCAGAAGGCCTACTTCTCTCTTGTACGACAATCTTCTCTAGCTTGCTTTACTGTAAGAACACAGTACGGAACATGTGTAACACACAGAGTTTGTGTCAATCGACCATTTGTTACCGGTAAGGCTTCCAGTCAATGGTGGGCTATGAGCTCAGTTTTTGGAGAGTCACAGGTTATACACACATTTTTCACTGTACGGGAGCTGGCACCCCCAGCCCCCAAGTTGTCTGAGGGTCAACTGTACATGTAACGGGAGTGCTGCCCTTCTAACTGACCCCCTGGAAGGCAGCCCAGACGTAACCGGTAGACGTCCCACACCTTTTCCAGCTCAGAGTTGACAACGCACCATCCCAGAGCAACGGTGGCAAATTCTTTTTGGCCTGACAAAGAGACACTTAGCGGAGAAAAAGGTGAGAGTTCACGCAGCCCCTCCAGGGATAGCACACTGGCACCCGGGAGCCGTCCTGGGCGTGAGGCTGCTGTCACTAAGACCTCTCCTATGGACCTCGCACCAGCAGGCGGAGACGGAAGCAGGGCCCTGGAGGAAGCCCCAGTGGCCACCCATGGCTTGGGAGCAAGACTGGTCTCCACGAGGCCCCCCAGCTCCATTGCGCCCGCCCCAGCCTCATCACGCCCCACCCCAGCGACCACAGGTGAGTCTGCGTCTCTTGCTCTGTCCTGTCCCCACACGTCTGGGCTGTGTGACCCCTGCTCCCTTTACCGGGCTCGTTCCTATTTGCCCCCCAGGTCTCCACCCGAATGCCACTTCATCTGGGAGTCTACCCTGACCGCTGTTCAACTGGGTCCCCCACCCAAGGCCCATGCCCAGCAGACCCTCCTTCCAGGTGGAGGCCCAGCCAGGAGGTCCAGCTTCACATCCGGCTCTGCTGCTTGCTGAGTTTTGAGAACTGCGGCAAGTTACAATCTCTTCTTGCTGCTCCATCTGTAACACGGAGATGCCAGGGAAGATCCATCTCCCAAGGGCAGTGTGAGGCTCAGCCGGGTCAGAGGCACACGTGCTGGCACAGCAACCGCCCGGAACAGGGCCAGGACCAACAAGCCCACTCGAAGGCCATGCCCTCACGACAGCCACACCTGCAGGGACCAGGGACACTGCCGGGTCCTTACGGGGAGTGACGACCAAGGAAGGAGAGAAGGAGGGAAGACAACTCAGGCTGGCAGAGCAGGAGGGGAGGTGGCTGCAGGAACCCCTCGAAGTCAGGGACACCGTCACCCAGAAGACGAGAGGAAGCCCTGAGCGGGGCTCGGGCCGGTTCACAAGAGGCTGCAGATCTTGGTGCAGACTTTGTTCTCTGTCTCAACAGCCACGGACGGCCACTGATGTGTGTGCAGAACTCAAACACCACGATGTCCGATTGAAGGAAGACGGGTGGCCAACGAGCATAGAGCGTCGGCGTCAGCCAGAGTCCTGAAGACCACCTGCTCCCCTCACCCTCGGGCTGGGTCACACCCAGGCGACCCACGGAGCTCTGGCGGCTACAGAGGCAGCATGGCCCAGGGGTGGCCAGGGCTGAGCCGTCTCTTCTCCACATCCAAGGCCACAGACTCCGGGTACACAGAAAGGAGTGGGTCTCACTGGCTTAGTGCCTGCAGGCACGTCCTCTACGAACATTTTCACCAGCGACGCTCTCTGGCCTCAGCTTTGGGAGGAACTGGGCTGCGGAGAGCAGTTTCCATCATAAATACCAAGTATGGAACTTCACAGCCACCTTAGCTGAGGGAGCATCCAGTCTCCCTCTGGTTCCGAAGTCACCGGAAATCAGGGTCAGGGCCGGGTGGGGGCGCTGCACCCCACCAAGTCAACCCGGACCCCTCCCAGTCTACACTCTGCAAGCCACCTGCCACCCACCACTCCACTCAGCTGTCCCAGGCATCGTCCCAGCGCTCCTGACCCTCCACCTCCTCCCACTCCCTGCTCCACAGAGAGCCACGTAGACAGCTCGCCTCCATGGGGCACGCGGAGACAGGACTGGCTGCTGCCCAAGCACAGAGGGAGGGGTGTGCCAGCTCCCGGGGAGACACGCGGTGTGGGGAGATGGGGCAGATGCTAGGTGGTAATGGCGATGTTTCTCCTTCAGCCGGACTGGATGGACATCCACGGGTGGAACCTGCCCTCTGAAACAGGCAGCAACTGCCAGCTTAAATAAAGGAGACAGAAAAGACCCACCTTGCTTTCCCCCGAGTTTTGGCCAATCTGAGGCTTTCCTCACGATGGCAAGAAGAGCCAGTGCTGCGGCATCACCTGAATCACAGGCCCGCCGGCCACACGGGTGCTCCAAAACCCAGCGTGCGTCCCAAGACTCACACGGGTGCACTTCACCGTGACACCTCTGATAAATTCACCAGGTGAATTCCCAGCGTGACGAATGCACACCTGGAGCCCGTCCTGGGCCGGCGTCACCTGGAGCCCATCCTGTGCCACCGTCACCTGGAGCCCGTCCTGGGCTGGCGTCACCTGGAGCCCGTCCTGGGCCACCGTCACCTAGAGCCCGTCCTGTGCCAGTGCCCAAGAAGAATTTTCCAAAAGCTAAACACGCGATTCTCACACACACACAGAGTGAACACGCGTCATCGACGTCCTTCAGTGGGGCTGCTGAAGGAAACGGTGAGGCGAGGTGGGGAGCAGAGAATTGTGCTACCTGCCCCCAGGGACAGTGTGCAAAGAAACTGGCCTGCTGGGCAAGAAAACCACAACCTTTGGGCTCTCCTTGTCTACTGGACAGACGCTGTTCACCCCTCTACCAGGAAAGGTCTGCGAGCTCATGCACAACCCCAGAGCCTGGGCGCGTAGTCAGCAGTGAACAGCAGCGTAAACACACAGACGTCCCCAGGCCACAGCCCTCAGGCAAGCCCATGCAGCACCCCAACATGATGCTGAGAGGACACGAGACTCAGCTTTTGTCCTATTTCCAGGTTTCACCTAATACTTCCTTAGCAGCAGGATACAGAAAACTAGCCAGACAGGGAACCCGACCAGTCAGGGGCCAGGAACAAGAGCCATGCCCTGGACAGGAGTGAAACGCGCTGCTCCACATCTCGGGCGCGTGCCCACCTCCCCGCACCCTCTCATGCTCCCAGGAGACGAGACGCGGCCTTCGGTAACTTTCGCCCAAACACTGTCTGCATGACCTGAAACCACAGTTCTACCAGGAAGGCACAGTCTTCCCCTCTGTTCCCTGAGGAGCCCTCAGATGTCAGGGAACCCTGAGCCTTCCAAAGACAACGCTCCCCGGGCCTCCTTCCCGCCTCGCAATCCAGGCCCTGAGCAAGCCCGGCGGGCAGCCTCCTCCCACCTGGCTGTGCCAACCCTCCCTCCGCCCCTCAGGTCCCAGCTGCCAGGCGCGGCCTGGCCTCTCACACATCCCACTGTCCTCCGCTGGTTTCTGGCCTTCAGTTCTCCAGAGAGCAGCTGGAGATTTTTACCTAGAAACCAGGTTTCCCTGCTTAAAATCGTTCTTTGGCGTTCTGTTGCTCAGGAAGAAGACGAGCACTGTTCACTGAGCCCGCATCTGCCTGCTGCTGGGCCCTCAGGGACCTCGTGGTTGCCCCCTTGAGCGACCAAGGCCCTATCAAAGTCCTTTGCACGGTGGTACCTGCCCAGTGTCCCAGCTACTTAGGACACTGAGGCAGAAGGGTCTCTTGAGCCCAGGAGTTCTAAGCCAACCCGGACCACAAAGAGAGACCAGTCTCTAAAACAAAAGGCCCCCTGGACACTGCAGTCTTGGCTGTCTCGGGACCTCTGTGCTGGCCATGCCCCTGGCTCCTCTCCCAAGTCGCTGCCGTCTGATGCCTTGCTCTACCACCCAGGGCCACTCCAGTTTCTTTCTAACCGGTCTATTCATTTTTCTAGGACTTACAATCTATAGGTAACTTATTTATTTTATTTTGAGACAGGTCTCGCTCTGTCACCCAGGCTGGAGTGCAGGAGCGTGATCACAGCTCACTGTAGCCTCAACCTCCTGGGCTCAAGTGATCTTCCCATCTCAGCCTCCCAAGCGGCTCGGACCACAGGAGTGGGGAATCTTGCTATGTTGCCCAGGCTGGTCTTGAACTCCCGGGCTCAAGTGATCCTCCCACCTTCCAAAGTGCTGGGATTACAGGCGTGAGCCACTGCCCTGGCCGCTTCCTTGTTTTATTTGTCTTCCTGTTGACTGTCAGCTGCTCCCTCTAAAGCACAGGCTTCCTCAGGCAGGGACCTCCCTGCTTTGTTCCCTGCTGTTCCTCCAAGCTCTCCGAAGCCTGGGGCTGGGAGAGCACACAGCGCAAATTCATCCCAGAGCTTGAATTCATGCACAGCCCCTGCACACACCGCAGGGCCAGGAAAGTCCAGCTCCACTAGTCCACAGGGGCAGCACCTCGACCTGCCTCAGCAGAGCTATGCTCCCGACAACACCACCCCACGCAGGGTCGGTCCTGGTGAAGGGGCCTGCGGGTACCCCACAAAGCCTTTGTCTGTCCTTGAAAGAACGCCAGCCCGTGTGCTCGCGGAAGGCTGAGCAGATGAGGGAGAATTTCAGTTACACAGGCCGCCCTCAGCAGCTGAACAGGCGCCAGGAGTCCCGGCAAGGACCCGGCAGATGGACGGTATTCATGGCAACACAAAAGATATGGCAGTCCATCTTATCAAATAAAACACAAAACATGTAAAAGGCTTAGCTTCAGGGCACTGGCCTCACTCAACGGGTACCCTCCCCTTCTCCTGCCCTGCCCACCTGTCCAGCTCTGAACCTCTAAAGCAGAATGCAAATGGCCTGCTTTCACTGGGCCTCTGGGGTTAGAGCCGGCTGAGAGGCACAGGGTGTGGGCAGGGGCGGGGGTGTCCAACCCAGCGCAGCCAGGGGCTTCCAAAGGGAGGCAGAAATGAGACTGCAGGCCTATTCTCACTTCCGCTCAAGCGCCCGGCTATTTTAGTACTCCAGTCTTAAAAATACTTTAGAAATAATTAAGCTTCTATATATAGCAGACTAACATTTATTTCAAACGTGCTTGTCAAATAACTCTGATACCGAATCTAACAAGATTAACTCTTTGATGGCTGCCTGTCATGTTCTAATGAAAAAGTCTATAGAAGTCTAATGTATAGTGAAGTATCGATCAGTTCTAGAAAATGATTACAGTAAAGACAAAATCATCTCCCAAGTTTAAATGCAACTAGTGAACTGTGTTTAAGGGACAGAGCTCCACTGCGGCTTCTCCTTCCTGAGTCAGGGCCATGCTGGGGTCTCGAACTCCGCACGCCAGCCCCTGGAGAAGACCCTCTGCATGGAGCCCCCTCTCGGCTGAGCAAAGGTCTTCTTAGCTAAGCTCCAAGTTCAAGACACAAGTTTGGAACAACAGGCCTGGGTAGAAATGAAACCCACCTAGCAACCGGGAGAGCCTAACACAAATCACCTAGAAGCTGCCAAGGGCTGGTCTGAGACAACCTGGACGCATGCTACGGTCGCCTCCTTTGTGGACTGAGGGCAGCGCTGGGTCCTGTGGACTCTTGATCCCCAGCATTTAGCTCAGTTCCGTTAAACCACAACTACACGGTCCTCAGCCTCGAAGGGTGCTCTGGGGTGACAGCAATTCCAACGCTGCTTCTCTCCCGGGAGGGAACGAGTCCCTCAGCCCGTCCTCCATCGGGAAGCCCAAGCAGTGCTTGCGACCCGGGTCACCCAAGGCATGATGACCGCGGAGGCGGCTCCCTGGATGTGGCTGTAAGGCCCTCTTAGCGAACCATCCCACCTTACTTCAACAACAAGTAAGTGGCCTGGAACTCTTGGTGGACTCTCAGCGCACCAACCACAGCCACTGGGGAGGCCAGCAGGGAGGCCGGCTGCTCCGACGCACCATCCTTTCTGTGAAATACCCAGGCGGTCGCCACAGCGGGGCTGCATTAGGCCATTTCTGGGCCCGTAAGGAGACAGGAGGCCTCCACTGCCCCACCCACCTTCCTCCTTCCACCCTCTCCATCCCCACGAGTCCAGTGAGCATCCGGCGGCTCTCAGGGCCGTCAGCCCCGCCAGATGCCCACTGACACCTGTATGTCCCCCTCCCTCTGGCCCTTATTGTTTCTTTCTCCAGTAAACAGACAATGAGTCTGTGGGGAACGCCAAGTTCTAATTCATCTCCAAGAAGCCTGCAGCCTAGTCGAGTAGATAAGAAACCAGACCAAGTGGGACAGAGGAGCTGGCAGCAATCACAGAGTGCCCTTCCCTTCCTTCAGGAGATGTGGGATGTGCCCAACCCCCACCCGTCCTGTACAAAGACACAGGAATGAACTGCCAGGGCTCCAGGTCACCCACCCCTGGACACCCATCCTGGCCTGTCACTCAGCTGCATGACCGTGACTATCCCACACAACCTCAGGCGCTATCACCTGCAACATGAGCGCCCTCCTGAGGACAGGTGTGGGAGGACTCGGCCTGTCCCACACAACCTCACGTGCTATCACCTGCAACATGAGCGCTCCTGCCCTCCTGAGGACAGGTGTGGGAGGACTCGGCCTGTTGTGGGTGGCGGCCTGCCCTGCTTTCTCAGGCTGACCAAGTGAAGGAGATGGGAGGGAACAGGCACCAGGGCCACAGACAGCTCACGGAGACACAGGCCCTGCCTTTAGGGTGCATCCTCTTGTCCACTCAAGACTGCAGAGGCATTTCAGAGATCTCACCGGTCAGACAGGCCCAAGTGTAGCCCCAGGCCCTGGTGTCTCATCTTCCATCACAAACCCAGCAACCATCACTGCCAGGCAGATCTTCAGGAACTCAGCAAGGTTTTGTTCTGCAAAGTACTTAGAAGTGACAGGCTTAAGCCAAATCTCCACAAACACTAGAATGACATTTGGTCACACCAAACAGTACACCTTTTGTTTGTTAAGCCACCTTCTTATAAGGAAAAACATTTATTTTCCCAACCTTAAAAATGCCAGTCAAGAGCTAAAGTTCAATCTAAATTTTTGAGGAAAACAAACGTGCCCTAAGCTGTGGGGAACAGGCCTCTAAGAGCAGCCCTGGCCTGTCCTGCTCTTTCCAGCTGGAGGCTCCTGGGGAGCAAAGCCCACACCTAACCATCCTCCCCAGCAGCTATAGGCGTGGAGAACGCAGGGCGTGGCGGGTGCCAGCCAGGGGGACCGGTGGGAGGAGATGGCTGGACACTCTAGGTCGAAGTGGGGCCCAAGCCATGGCCTGTGTGCCCCCAGGGGATCAGCAGGATGGGCTAAGTCACAGGTGACTGATCAGGGCCACAGGTGACTGATCTGAGTCAGGTCAACAGAGACATAAGAAAACATGAGAATGTTGACCACGGGAATGATGACTGCATGCGGCCAGACCCCTGTACTGCCACGGGTGGTGGGCGCCCTATCCCTGTGGAACAGCTCCATGCAGGGATGACAGACGAGGAGCCAGGTGCCAAGCAGACAGTTCTGACCTGGCAGGTCTGGGCTGGGGCTGAGAAGCAGGCATTTCTAACAAGTCCCCAAGTGGCCCACTTTGAGAGCCGCAGCCTTAGAACAGCTCTGGGGACTCCTCGGTGCTGAGGGCTTTTCACCCCTTTCTACCCAGCCTCCACCTCCCACACGCCTCATGGGCACAGCTTGGCTCTCAGGACTGTAAACCAAAAATAAAATCCTGAGTCCCCTGACTGACTGAACTGAACCCCCTCTTGGCCAAGGAGACCCCAGGGCAACCTGAGGAAACAAATTCCAGGCCCTGAAGGCAAGGGAGGTCAGACACACCTGGTTGTACCACCTCCCTTTGGAGTTTAGGCAGAGCTGACCAGGGTGAATGAAACAGAGACAGACAGACAGCACAGCCTCACCAGCAATGACACCAAACTCCAGCCTGACTTGGGTACAGCACCTCATGACAGATAGCAAACCCTGAAGGAAATCAAAATATTTCACCCTCAAATACGTTTATTTCCTTGACATATTTGAAATGGTCCTGCAAAGCTGTCTTTTGTGAGGGAAATTTGCATCTGCGGAGAATCTCCCTCCCTTTCTAGGTCTTTCCTGGATCTAGGAGACATTTAATGAGTTTGACAGCGTTAAGGTCTGAAAAGAGACATTTACCCTCTATTCTCCCCAAGGCTGCTGCCTGTGAGGCTTCATCTACTTAACCTTGGCCTCCATAGCCCTTTTAGCTTAACTCAAGCATTTCTCTCTGCTGACTTCAAGTCTTTAGACAAAGCTTAACTCTTTCAACCAATTGCCAATCAGAATCCACCTATGAGCTGTAAACCTACCCCTTCCTATTACCTTACATGTACTGATTTATGTTTCTCTGCCTATAACTTCTGTCTCTCTAAAATGTATAAAATCAAATTAGCGTGACTGCCTGGAGCACACTTTCTTAGGGCCTCTTGACACTCTTCCCTGGGCCATGGCCACTCCACTCATTGGCTCAGAACAAACCTCTTTCAATATTTTATAGTTTGGCTTTTTAGCCAACAGGACCCTCTGCCTGGGCTCCGTGAAGCCCTCTCCCTGCTGCCTGGTCAGGCTACCGCTGTCTTTCACGTTCAGCCATATCCTCCTCCAGTCTCAGTCTCAGGCCCAAGCCTGTTCTTCCTACTGTGACTGGGAAGACAGTCAGACCCTCTACAGGGTCTCAACTTATTGAGTTGAGTTAATCCCACCACTGGGTATGGATGTCAGGAGTGGCCTTCCTTCTGAGCTCCGGGGACGGTTCTCAAGGCTGCCTAAGTGCTGCTTCAGCTACAGAATCTGCAATATTTGAATCTGGTTACCATCTTTAGACTTCAGTGACTCAACTGAAAAAAAAAAAAAAAATCAAACCCAAAACCCACAAAAAAGCAAAACAGGTGACAAAGTACTGCCAGGGCCACCTGCATTTTAATGAACATATCTGTTTCTGCCACTGAATAACACACAAGAACTGAAGGGTTCTCTACATGTTGAATTGTTTTCCTAAAAGCAGTGTTTAAAAACCCCACTGAACAGTTTTTCTTTCTATTCCAGTCTCTGACCTCAGTTCTGAGTCAGGTCAACAGGGACATAAGAAAACAGGAGATCAAAGAGGAGGAATCCATTCGAATCAAAAGGCCCCATCACCGTGAGATAAGAGGAGAATGCATTTTAAAGATAACCATTTACAATGACATACAAAAGCCCTATTTAGACTTGAAAAAAAAAAAAAGATTTCTTTACAAATCTGTTTGGCGATGAGAAAAATACAGCAGGATTGGGTATAAGACATAAAAACAAAGGTGCCGGAAGAAAGAGTAGCAATTTGTTACAGCTCTTGCCCACTGAAACATGTAATTAGAGGTTAGCACAACACAGGAAGCCCTGCCAAACCTCACTGGGTCGGGAGGACCTCCTACTTCAGTGGTTTAAATTGCATTTTAAGGGAAGGGTGTGGTAAATGCCCCTCCCACGCCAACTCTGACCTGTAGAGCAGGCGAGTAACTTCGTGACTGATTAACAACGTGCGACCAGACGAAAGCACTGAACAGTCAAGTGCGGAACACTACCTAGGCAGTCTGGTGAAAGATTTCTCAAAGGCTGTGCATCTGTGATCAAGGAACCCACCAAAGAAATGCTTTGTAGAGTTAAAAAAAAAAAAAAAAATGCTTTGTAGGTTATTGTGGGTTATTACAGAGAAGTCTCCAGAGTATTTGCATCGCTAAGTTGTGGGTTCACTCTGAGCACCCACTATACAGCCAGCTATCCGAACCAGGAAGCTAATGATGAAGGTTTTAAAGGGAATGAGGTGGCTACAAGTGCGGAATAGAAATGAGGGATCCTCAGAGAACAGGAATTCTAGGCACTGATGTGGAATAACCGGGGATGGGGTGTGTGGACGCCAGGAAACAGCTAGGGTAGGAGGCCTGGCAGTCAATGAAGTTATTGGGGCTCAAAACATAGGTATTTTGAGAGCTGGGATACGGGAGGGCTTCCCTCTCCCCAAGTGTGCGGTGAGGGCTGCGGGAAAATGGTTTCATTTTGACTTGTGACAGCCCGACTCGCTAGGCTCTAACCTGGGGAAGACGTGGGGAGCAGCTGGCTTAGTTACCTGACCCTGGAAAGGCCAGGGTTGGTCCGAGTGGGGTGCCTCTATGGGGCAGGGGCTGGCTCTGCGGTAAGGAAAGAAAAACGGGAGAGGGGCCCCGGGACCCGCCTTCTGGGGCGGTCGCAGGGGGTCCTGGAAGGCCGCCGTCCCGGGGGTCGGGGGTCCCCGCGCGGGGGCGCGCCTCACCTCGCACATCCCCGGCCAGGGCCCGCCAGGTGGGCGCGTAGCCGATGCAGTGGCCACACCACGACGAGTAGAACTGCACGAGCCACGCGGCCGAGCTGTTGGCGGTGGCCCCGCGCACGCTGCCGCTGTCCAGCACCCACACTGCGTCCTCGCCCGCGCGGTACAGCCGCGCCGCACCGCCCGCGCTCGGCCCTGCCGCCGCCGCCGCCAACAACACTAGCAGCCGCGGCAGCCGTGCGGCCCGCGGCGGGGGCGAGCGCCGGGCTCCCGGCGCAGGTCCGGCTCCGACTCCCGGGCTGCGCGCCACCGCCGCCCCGGCCGCCGCCATGTTGGAAGTGCCGCCGGCGCGCTGAACTTTCACCCTAGCAACCACCGTCACGTGCGCCGGCGCGTCCGGCCCCGCCCCCGCGCGCCCAGTTCTGTCCCGCCTCGCCCCCGCACGTCTGACCCCGCCCTCTCTCCGCCCCCGCGCGTATGGCCCCGCCCCCGCCCCTGTGTGGCAGCCCCGCCCCCAAGAGTCTGATGACGCCATCACCCCGCCCATGCGTGGCAGGCCCCGCCCCGCCGCGCGATCCCCAAACCGCGTCCCTGAGCCGGGCCAGGTGGCCACATTTAGCAAATAAAAGTGCACGACGCCAGGTTCAATGTGAATTTCAGCAAACAGTCGGTTTTTCAGCCTAGGTCTGTGCCATGCCTGAAATGCAAATTTAACAAGACATTATTCGACGTAAAAAACTATTCCGGAGTTCTTTTACTTGGCAACCCCACCTGGGGTTTCAGAGGGTCTGCAAGCCAGCCTCGACTTTTTAATATGAGATTTGAACGCTTAGAATATGCAGCAAAGCATCCACTCAAAGTCGGATGTGTTGCGTGCTACCTTTTAGGGTGTTCCAAAGTCGAACGCAGCTTCAAGGTTTGGAAATGAAATCATACGACTTTTTGCTTCATTGAACAGGATACCTGGGGTTTTTTAGTTCCTATTTCTAATTTTTACACATGTCAGTATTTTCTCTGAACTGTGTGACCAAAACAAAAAAAGGGAGTGGGTGAGCCTGGGCAACATAGCAAAAGCCCATCACTTAAAAAAAAAAAAAAAAAGCTGGGCATGGTGGTGCACACCTGTAGTCTCAGCTACTTGAGGAGCTAAGGTGGGAGGATGGCTTGAGCCTGGGAGCTCCAGGCTGCAGTGAGCCGTGACTCCGCCACTGCACTCCAGCCTGGATGACAGAGCGAGACCTTGTCTCAAAATAAATAGATACCTGTATTGTGGGGTTCTGTGTAAGATTTTGTTTAAACGGTTTTGCTGCTAACAACAGGTAACCCCAGATGAGAGGATTCTCCCCAGAGGGCCCCTGGCCGAGGCACCTGCTCCCTTTCCCTCACGTCCTGCGTCTCCCCGTTCACGTTTCCTTCCATCACCCACGCTTCCTGGCTTCTGCTCTGTGCCAAGCCTTGGAGACAAAGCGAGAACAAAACCGAGCCCCCAGTACCCCTGGCCTGCCATTCAGGCAGACCCAAAACAAACCAAGGCGTAAAGCAGCCAACGCGTGCTATGAAAAGCAGTGAAGCCGCATAGGGAGGCGAGTGCCAGCAGGGCTGTCGTACACAGGAGGGTGGGGAAGTCTTTGAGAGGGTGACCCGAGTGGAGAAGGAGGTGAGGGAGGAGGCACGTGGCCCAGGCAGAGGAGCCACACATGCAAAGGCCCTGGGGCAGAAGGGTACTGAGCGCACTGGAGGAACAGTGAGGAGCGGGAGCCGGGCCTGGTGGGAGCAGAGCAACCTGGGGGAAGTGTGGGAGGGAAGAAAAGCTGAGAGCCTGAGCGAGACCCAGGGGGCCTCACAAGCCGGGCCACAGACTTGGGCTTTGATGCTGAATTGGGGTCCACTATGGGAGGATTGGTGCAAAGATGCAGCTCTGCCCTTCTAGTTGCAGAGTAGGAGGGGCAGGAGGGGAAGCAGGGGACCTGGGAGGGGCCACTGCCTCCTTCCACGAGCTGGAGAGACTCAGGGGAGGGGTGAGAGGCAATGCTGGTGGAGGGGTCGGCTGAGCCTGGGTGGAGGCGGAGGGTGTCACATTGGCAGAGTTTGGGCCAAAGCAATTGGAGGAATGGGGTTGCTTACGGCTCAGACTAAATCCTGTAGCGGTGAGATGGGAGAGCTATGCTGGGGAGGACGCCAGGAGTTTGCTTTGGACCGGTTACATCTAAGCAGCCTTTTCAAACTCTAAGGGAGGTGTCAGGTCAGGATTTGGAAGTGGGAGTCGAGTCTGGAGCTCAGAGCTTGAGGCTGCTTGAGGTCCCCGGGGGAGGCTGTGGGACAGAGGGGAGGGCCACATACCAAGCCCCAGGCCTCCAGAAGGAGCAGCGGCGAGGTGGCAGGGGAACAGGGAGTGGAGAAAAGAAGCCTGATCCGGCTGAGACAGAGGATGCCATGAGCCCAACTGGAGGGGCACATTCGGAACATTGAGGCAACACTTCACCCCAAACCTGTTTGGTGAAATGGAGCCACCCATGGGACCAAGCTCAGCCCAGCACTTAGAGGCCAACCAGAGTTTCTCCAATCCAAGACAGGGTGGAGGAGGAGAAGGGGTTGGGATTGAATCTCAGAGTCTAGGCAAGAGCTGTCTGTGCTGAGCCAGGTCCTGCCCAAAGCCCGCGTGAAATCTGCCCCGCCTCCTGCAGGAGAGGCGTCCGCATGTCGCTGTGGCAAAGGCCAGGTGACTGCAGGCGCGGTTAGCATGCGTGCCGCTGAGCGAGAAAACACGTGGCTGGTGGTAATTTTCAGGTACCCTGACAGAGACAGCTCTGGCTTCAAAGGGATCAAAATGTGGGGAGATCACATCTCAGACCTGATGAGATAAAGTCCTGTGCAGACTGAGGCAGCATCTTGGACCTAACCTGCTGTGTTGGATCCTGATGAACCTGATTCCGGGAAGGCCTCCAAGATTTCCAGTGGATCTATCGTTCCCTGTGTAGAGCAGGTACTTGCCGTCAATCCTACCCTTAGGGCACAAAGCCTTGATGCTATCTGCCTCAGGTTTCCGCACATCCCTTCTAAACCAACCTCCCCTGTGGCAGATAAGCCCTGGGCCTGGGGGTGCTGGCGGGATCCCGTCTGTTTGGGCCTCCAGAGACACAGATGTGGCTTCCATTTGTAAATCCCTACGAAATGTTTCTTCCTGAGAAACTGGACTTGTCAGCCCCTTTCTTCTGCCTCTCAGCCTCCTCCATCTTTGGAGCAGGTTTGCACAAGCCTGCCCATCGTGGAACAGGTATTGCTATTCCTGTTGTTTTGTTTGTTTGTTTTGAGATGGAGTCTCGCTCTATCACCCAGGCTGGAGTGCAGTGGCGCGATCTCAGCTCACTGCAAGCTCCGCCTCCCAGGTTCACGCCATTCTCCTGCCTCAGCTTCCCGAGTAGCTGGGACTACAGGCGCCCGCCACCACGCCCGGCTAATTTTTTTTGTATTTTAGTAGAGACGGGGTTTCACCGTGTTAGCCAGGATGGTCTCGATCTCCTGACCTCGTGATCCACCCGCCTCGGCCTCCCAAAGTGCTGGGATTACAGGCATGAGCCCGGCCTGACATTTCTGTTTACAGAGGGGGAAACTGAGGCTCAGAGGGCTGACTACTGTGTCAGGTGAAGGGCACATGGCATGTATGTGACAGAGAGGAGAGTCTCAGGCCCACGTGCCTCCCGGAACCCAGGAGGGCCCACTCCAACGCTTGTGTTGCAGACAAAGGCAGAACCCCAGCTCTGAGGCACCTCCCTTTCCACATGGGGAGAGCGGAGATGAGATCCGATGGATTTCAATGGCCCTGGCTCCAGGACTGGTCCTGCCATCCACATCTCCCCCTTTAGCAGGAGTTTGGCATGGAGGGCTCAGCTGCTTACGACCACCACCCATTTTGGGAAAACTTCTGAGGAGGAATTGTGCACACCTGTGCCAGCCCCTGCGTACTGGCTACGTGCCAGGAACAGTGCCCAGGGGAACAATTCTCCATGTCCTCACTAGGACACCATGAGGAGGTGGGTGGCCATCCTCCTGGGACTGTGGACACGGAGGCACGTCTGAGGGCAGGGGCTCCCTGCCAGACCCCTAGGGAGAGGTGGAGCAGGGCCCAGGCAGCCTCAGAGCCCGAGCTGGCTCCCAGTACCAGTGTGGCCGGTGCTGCATCAGCTACAGACTGATGGACATGGTGAGTGGCGGGCAGGGGAAGGGTGGCAGGGAGCCCCGGGGCAGCACCAGGGGGTGTGTGTGATCCCATCCTCCACTCCCAGCTTTTGATGCTGCCATGAGGTGGGTGGACGGGACAAGGCCATGGGATGGCTGTGGGACCTGCCAACACTCTTCCAGGACCCCAAAGCTGCCTGGGGAGCCGCGAAAAGGACGGCTTCTAAGCCTGGCTTTGCTGGGCATGAACGGGCCAGGCTCGACCCTGGGGACAGAGAAAATGACCCGCAGGGACCCTGCTCTGCCTGGGCAGTGAGCGAGTTCTCCCAGTCCCCTGGGTGCCAGGAGGCTATGCTTCCCAGGAGTGTGTGCAGCCGCCCCCTTTCATAAAGGGCCCCCCTGGCCTTCATGTGTGTTTTATGAGGGTGGCCGTGATGGCCACGCAGGGCAGGGAATCAAAAGGACTCGTAAAGTTTGTCTGATGATTTGGGACTGGGAGTGCCGCGGACACGTTCATGGGCATTTTATGCAGGAGGGAACCGTTAAGCAGGGAAGCTGAAAGAGACAGATCACGGGAAAATTAAACGTAGGGTTTAACTGAGAAATAATCATTTTCTATGAAAGATAATGACTTCTCTGGAGGCCAGTATCAAGATTTATTGGCCCAAGCGGTGACGACAGATCAGAGCCCAGACAAGAACAGCAGGAGACCTTGAAGGGGAGGAACCTTGGATTACCTTCTCGCCCGGTCGATATATCTGAATGCCAAAGCCCTCTGCTCTGTATGTGTTGGGAGATTAAATGTATTTACACCTCTGGTGGAGTGGCTTTTTCTCCTGCAGTCAGAGTAACCTGATAGCTCCAGCCCCCTCCAGCGCTGCTGTCCTTGGAAGCCCTGGCCCGGGTTTGCCTTCGCTCCTCACGACCAGCCCCATTCAAAGGCACCCTGCCACCGGCACCTGCTGGGCTCCCAGGGAAAGTCCAGCTGTGAGTGCAGCCGCCACTGCATCACACCGCACGTCAGCACCAACCGTGTGGTGGCGAGCCGGGAAGCCATCGGATTCGCCGCAAATCTGCGGGGGCTTCAGTGGAGGAGATTTATTGCCGTGCCAGATGCGTGTGTGTGAAATACATAATTCCTCTCCCACAGCCTCATAAATCCAAAAGGGTCAGCAATAAATGGAAAAAAATAAAAAATCACAGACTAATTTGTTCGGAAGACTAGAAGGGGATCCGTGAGAAAGCTGTAGCTCAGCTCAAAGTTTGTTCTGAAACTGAGAGCACGGCGCAGGAACACATTCCCCGCTGGATCCAAACCTCTGCGTTCTCAGGTGGGTTGGGCAGGAGCCGGCGCAAAATCAGATGCCCGGCCCGAGCTGGGCTTCCCACACACATGCTGAGTGGGGGCCCTGACACAGGCCGGCCATCCTAACGGGACCTGGGGCTGAGCAGCCGCCCCGGGGCTGGAGAAGGCAGGCTGGGCCCAGCTGCTGCCCAGCAAGGGGTGTCTGGAGAGGGGCTCTTACCTCACGGAAGGGGGCCCAAAGGGGTTCCCAGGGGCCTGGGGTCTCTCACCAGAGCTATGGGGTAGAGGGCCCTGGCAGCTCCGTGTGTCCTGCGACCTGGCACCTTAGGGCTTTGCCAGGCCAGCTTTGTGATGTCTCCCACCGGACTGCATGCATAAAGTGTGGAGTGTGGTCCTCTCTCAACGTGGAGGAGGCCTGAGGCCCTGGACAGGAGAAGCCACATCCTGGAGGGATCAGTGCTGGGACACAGAGGTCCCTGAGGCCAACACGCTGCCCATCAACTCCCCATTCAAGGAGAGACCCTCAAATTCAAAAGGGCCCTGGAGAAATTACAGGGGTCCCAGCGAATGCTCTGGAAGCAAAGAAAAGTCCATGACACCAGGAGAAATCGGATGCCGTGGCCTTCCAGGCACAGCGAGTCCTAAACATGCTCCAAAAGAGACCTTGGACCACTGACTCCCAGAGGACAAGCCCCCGGCTGTGTGGGCTGCAGGGGAAATGACCTTGGGCCGTTGAGCTGCGGCTTCCTCTGGTCTGTGCAGCTCAGGTGAGAGACGCCCATGCCCAGTCCCCCCAGCTGCACGTCATCTGCTGGCCGTGTGGGCGGGGTAGGGGGTGGCGGGGGGAGGCACCTCCAAAGTCAAAGCAGGCAAATGCCCCCGACTGTCTTCTAAGCAGGGCTCAGGGGTGTGAGTCAGCACCAGCCGGGCCCACCCCAGCTCTTCTTTACCCCAAATGTTCTCTCTTCCTCTCTTGGCCTTCGCTGATCCCCATGACCCCTGTCCTGGCATAGGCGCTGTTCCACCCCTGCCCTCACTCCTGTTCTTGACGACTCTGACTGTTCTTGCCTTTGGGCTGCAACGCCTTTTCTTGGACGCCTTTTCATGGCTTTGATGCGAAGGAGTGGGTGTGCAGTCTGGGCCCCACTTCAGGTGACCTTCCCGCAGAGCTGGCCGCCCACCCGGTCCACCCTGGGAAAGTCCAGGCCACCATCCTTCACACAGCCGGCCACCCAGCCGGTCCATCCTGGCAAGGTCCAGGCGACGGTCCCGCACAGCCGGCCACCCAGCAGGTCCACCCTGGGAAAGTCCAGGCGATCGTCCCGCACAGCCGGCCGCCTGGCCGGTCCACCCTGGGAAGGCCCAGGTGACCGTCCCGCAGAGCCAGCCGCCCGGCCGGTCCGCCCTGGGAAAGTCCAGGCTACCGTCCCGCACAGCTGGCCTCCCAGCCAGTCCGCCCTGGGAAAGTCCAGGCCTCTAGGTTCTTACTCCCACGTGTGCATGTGTGTGCCACACACAGCTCACAACGACGTCGTGGATGCCTGTGCATCTCTGTAGTTCCAGAAAACACTCCCTAGGGGCCACACCTGGGGGCCAGTGTGGAGAGAGCAGCTAAGGAGTCGTGCAGGACCCTCCTGGTGAGCCGCATGGAGACGAGGTCCACTGCCTGGTCTCGCTCCCCACCTGGGAGATGTGCACAACGGCCTGAGTCTGTCTCCAGGAGCAGCTCTCTGCCCAGTGAGCCCTTGGGCCCGGGTGGGTCCTCTACCTGGCGGCTCAGGCCTCCCTCGAT
Organism: Theropithecus gelada; assembly: GCF_003255815.1. NCBI lineage: Eukaryota > Metazoa > Chordata > Mammalia > Primates > Cercopithecidae > Theropithecus > Theropithecus gelada. The sequence continues at coordinate 2,013,817 of NC_037683.1, read as the reverse complement.
GTCCTCGCCGGCATGCTCCAGGGACCCACGCTTTCCACGGGTGGCCAAGGGTACTTGGCCTGGGGGAGAGGCTGCTGGGGCTGCTTCCCAGGGACGTGGAGGTGTGGCTGCCTGTGGGGGTGTGGCTGCCTTCCTGCTCTTACCCAGTATTTCTTTGGGGTCTCGGCCCCTGGTGGGGGTCTTGGCCAAGCAGGCTTGGCTGCCCAGGGGCCCCGCTGCAGATGAAGCAGTGTCTAGGAGCTCATCCAGACCCACCAAGAGCTGCCCCGACCCTCCCTGGCTCTCTGCACACCCAGAGCTCTGCGCTCCTTCCCAGGGCTCTCCCCGACGGCCCAAGACCTCCTCGAAGGCCACATCAGCCCAGAACCCTGTGCCCAAAGCAGGAGCCCAGTCCCCCGATGAACTGCCAATCGTCACGTCCGCGTCACCAGCTGCCAACAGCCCTGACAGACCTTCCCTGGCCACAGAGGCTACTCTGGATGGAGCTGGGGGCTGCACTGATGGCCCTGGGAGCCCTCCAGGGACACTGCCTGACCCCTCACACGACAGGCGCCCTGGCCAGCTGACAGGTTCAGGCCACTGGCTGCCTCCGGCCTCATCCTCTGCTATAGAACTGCATCTACCCAACTGGTCCTCAAGGCTTCCACCCGGTCCAGCCACCCCTGGGCAGAGCCCCGACTCCTGGGTTCCCGCGGACCCCTGGGGCCCAGGAAACAGTCCCTCTGGCAGACTCTCCTCAGACAAGGAGGACAAATCCCGGGTGGTGATGGCGGTGTCCTCCCCGAGGGGCCCCGAGGGCGGGGAAGGGAAGGCATCTGAGTATGGGTTGGTGTCTTCGCCATCACTTTGTGCCTGGGGAGTGGGAGGAGGTGGGGGTAGGGGGTCCTCCCTGTGGATGGAGGACGGGAGGTCGGCACTGCTGTAGGACAGCAACTCGTCCACGGGAGACAGGATCTCAGTCAAGACGTCACCGGCAAGTGGGGGACAGGCTTCCTCCAGGATAGTGGGGGCTCCATTCCCACCAGGCCCAGGCACCCGGCTCTCAGTTACCGGGAGTGCCAGCCTACCCAGGTCCCCGGGAGGAGCCTGCACGGTCACCGGGGTCTCGGGCTCTGGCATGAGGTGCGGGAGTTTGCTCTTGGTGGACAGACTCGAGTCAGCATCCCGAGTTTCCTCCTGGTAGCCCAAAGTCTCTCCTCCTTTGCCGAAATCTGCTCCTTCACTCCCAGAGGTCCCCAGAGGAAAGGCCGGCAGCGAGTCCGAGTCGCTGGCAGAAGAGATTTGGGGTGGGAACACCCCACCGGCGGCCTCCGGGGGTGCCCGGCGTGCTTCTCCTGTGTCTGTCAGCCCCGTCAGGCTCTTGCTGGTCCCAGAAACTTCCTGCCCCTCCCCAGGCCGTGGGGAGGGAAGAGCCACCTGGGTCTCCACACCACTTTCAAGGCCGGATGAGCCACCTGCAGGCAGGGAGCTCCCCGAGGCTGGCTCGGCCCCAGTGCAGGGTTCTGGCAAGTCCTTCTCGCTGTCCTCGTCCCAGACTTCGCTGGAGGCCTCTGACAGCTCTGACCCTGACCTAGGAGAAGGGACGTCTGGGAAAGGCAGCAGCCAGCCTGCCTTCGGGCTCTGCTCCGGTGCTGAACCTTCTGCCGCAGCCGTGTCCAAGGAGGAGCCACGCAGGGGGCTGGCCCCACTGCCCTGGGGCCTCTGCCAGGTGACCCGTCCTCCACCCCCAGGAACACTGCCTGGCCGAGGCTCACCCTGGTTTGGCCCCCAGGACAAAGGCAGGCCAGCTTCCTCTGAGGAGTGCCGGGCAGAGAGCTCTCCAGGCCAGGCAAAACCGTTGTCTGGGGAGCCTCCAGCTTCCAAGCCGGGAAGAGAGCTGGAGCTCTCAGAAAGTTGGACCAGGGTAGCCGCTGCTTTCTGGAACTCCCAGAGAGAGGGACAGGACAGGCTGGTCACAGAGCCTGCTGGGGAGGTGTGGGATGACACCATGGCTTCTTCCGAAGGCCCCCAGCAGGTTCCGGAAGCAGACTCAGAGCCTGGACCACAGGAGGGGGTGGTGGGGAGAAGGGGACTGCCCTGGTGCAGGATCGGGAGCGCCACCTCCTCAGGAGCCACAGGAGCTGCTGAGAGAGGGGACAATCAACACTTGTCACCCTCTGCACTCTGGACCCCACGCATATCCCACGGCCCCCAAAGCCAGGAGGTCAGAACAGAGAAACACCCTGAACAGAGGCAGGAAAAGCGTCGAGGTGCCAGCGTGTTGGACCCCTGTGATTCCATCCCAGCGGTTCACCACGCCCACCTCCACCTACACGCAGTGAGTCATGTCCAGGGACCTTGCCGAGCCTCAGGGACCCAGCCTCATAGCACCGCAGCCGTGGTTCAAGGACTGACTGGTTGGCTTTGCCTTTTTTATTTTCATTCGGGATGTGGGTGGATCCAGAGGATCCCTGACCGTCATTCACCTCCCCCGGCAACCCTGTGATGGGGAGGTGCGTGGGCAGAGCCCCCCAGCTGGGCAGTGGGGAAGGCAGGGGCTGTGTGTTGTGGGGAGAAGCTGTCTCTGACGTAGAAACAGCCTTGGGGGACCCTTAATGGGGACTCGATGGCTGAGGGAGGGGCTGGGGGCTGGGGCATTACCTGGGAAGGCAGCAGCCCGGGCAGCTTCCAGCCAGGTGGAGGAGACGCCGGGGACCTCCTGCAGGCAGGTCTCCATCCTGCAAGCACATTTGTGGAGAACCTTGTGGGGATCCTGGTCCTCCTGGCCTCTTCCCCAGGGCCCACTGTCAGGGACCCCACTGGGCTCAGTCCACAGCCTACACTTGAAAAACATCCCAGCTAGTCCTCTGCCACCACCTGAGGTGACCCTGAGGGCAAGGGCTCCCCAGTGGCTTGTCTTAGGAGGCATCTAGTCTCAGTCCCACTGGATCAGGTGGCCGAGAGGGGTGGGGCTGCCACTCCCAGGGGGTTCGAGGCCCCTCTGCTGACCTTGAGCTGATTCATGGGTGACATCTTTATTTCCAAAAGTGGGTCAGACCCCGGAGGGCTCAGCTGTACCCCAGCAGCACAGCTGTGCCAGGAGAGAGTGAGGGTCTCCACAGCAGGGGGACAGGCAGTGCTGGCTGAACCCGTCTCCGTGCCTCAGGCTCCACCCCTGCCCCAGGTCCTGCCTGCTCCGGGGAGCCCAGCCCCACACCTCTGCTCCCCTGATCGCCAGCTCTCAGTTTCCTGGGACTCCTCCACGGGACTCTCGGCAAAATCCAGCCCCAATTCCGAGCCCTCTTCGCTCATGCTGCCCTCAGTCACCTGCTGGAGACACATTGGAGAAATGACACTGTCAGGGTGTGGTCTCTGTCTCTGTCCACCTCCTGTAGCTGGATGGAGCCCCTGTGCTTCCGGCGGCCATGGTTAAGGAACAAAGACCACCCAAAAGATGGCCGTGGAGACCCCCACTCATCAGATTCCCCTCCTCCCATTGGGCCCTGCCGCCATGGAAAAAAAGTCTGTTTTTCTGCCCAGGTGTTGAGTGTTAGGGTGAGACCCAGAGAACTGGCAAACTTCAGAACTGAAGGCATCTGCCGGGAAGGGCCCCGGGGCACTCATGGGATGGACCAGGAGACCCCGCAGGGCCACACAGCAAGGCCGGGCCCCACTCAGCCCACAGGAAGTGCACGGCCACACCCGACTCACGCTGGCTTCCTGTGGGCCACAAGGACCTTCTCTGCCCCAGGAGGGTTGGCTGCGTTCCCCGAAGCTCCTCACATGGCTGTCTGTCGGAGCCCGGGGCTTCCCCGCTAAGGAAGGGCCGGGCTTGGTCTGAGGGTCTCCTGAAGGGCAAAGGGACTGTCAGCGCTGGCGGGGACAGATGCAGGAAGCAGAAGGAGCAGCTCCCAGGAATTCCGAAGTCACATAAAACAAATCTTAAAATTCAAAGTGACGCACACCTTTCTGCAGTGCTTGGTTAGTAATGAGGGCGGAAACGTACATGGTAGTTTGCTGCTAAAATGATCCTGTTATTGGACAGTTAGTGATCGAAGTCCCAGCCAAGAGTTTAGAGAAAATTTGTTTAGAATTCAGAAGTCGGCTGGGTGCAGCGGCTCATGCCTATAAACCCAGCACTTTGGGAGGACGAGGCGGGTGGGTCACAAGGTCAGGAGTTCGAGACCAGCCTGGCCAATATGGTGAAACCCCATCTCTACTAAAAATACAAAAATTAAGTGGGCATGGTGGTGGGTGCCTATAATCCCAGCTACTCAGGAGGCTGAGGCAAAAGAATTCCTTGAACCTGGGAGGCGGAAGTCGCAGTGAGCCAAGATCACGCTATTGCACTCTAGCCTGGGAGAGAGTGAGACTTTGTCTCAAAAATAATAATAATTATTATTATTATATTATTATTATTTAGAGGCCTCTTTCCCTCCCTTGGGGGAAACCCTTTGCCAGAGCTTGCTCTTCCCCCTCGGTGCCATCCAGACAGACGCTGGTGTGAGGCAAGAGTGGCACAGAGGGCTGGTGGGGGGCAGGCCTCGGACATAGCAAGGTCACCAGTGCACTGCCGGGGCGATCGCAAAGGGGGACAAAGGGGTGGGTGGGGCCATCGCAGAGCCCTCCTCAGGAGCACCAGGCCCTCCCCGCATTGCATCTTCATCTCCCTAGACTTTCGTTCTGTGGGGCAGGGGACTGTGAGGGCCAAGGCCACCTGGCTAAGGGAACCGGAGCTGTTTAGTGAACGCCCAAGGAGGGGGAAGCTCCATCAACGGGAACACCTGCCCTCCTGTCCATGGCCCTGGGCTGCCCCAGTGACCACAGTGGGGCGTCACCCAGGGAGGCCTTGCGAGTGCAGTCTTTTGATCAGAGAGCAGCCAGCACTGCAATCAGGCAGCCCCAGGGCGAGCCCCGGACCACCTGAGAACATAAGTCAGGCCTCAGGCTCCTCCTCTGCAGTGTGGGCGTAACGAGTGAAGCCACCTCCAGAGGCAACGAGAACAGTGACAGCTGGTACATGTGGCCATGTGGCAAGGGAGGCTTCAGGCTGAGCAATCTTCACGGTGGCCGCTGAAGCCTGAACGATGCAGGCCCGGGGGCGATGCGGGACAGGGGGGAAAGCACTCTGTATTCACTCCGCCCCTCAGTGCCACTGGCCTCTCTAGGGAGCCCCACCAGCCACACTTTCCTGGGCAGGCAGCCCCACAAGTGCTTCTAACCTCTTCCTATCTCAACCTGTCTGTCCTGAGGTTTGCTTTCCCTGGCCCCAACTGCAGGGCCCCCCAGTCCAGCAGACCCTTGGTAGCATAGTCTCCCTGCTTCCGAGGATGGACACTGGGTGGGGGCCTTCTGAACTCGGCACCCAGAGCTGGTCAGGGAGCTCTGAGGTGGCATCGCAGGGCATGCAACCCCCCACTCACTCTTCAGCCAGCGGCTACTAGATCCACCACCAGGGCTCCCTGACACGGTGAGTGCGTCCCCTCCCGCCCCACCTACAAATTGGGGACTTGGCTCTCGGGGAGGCCCCGGCCAAGTGTAAGGTTCGGAAAGAGAAAAATGTAATTGGTGCAAAAACCTCTGTCATCCCCACGCTCAGGCAGTGCTGGCTTCCAAACGCTTAAAAACCTGCCCCAGATGAACGAAGTTGCGACTAAAACAACCCCAGCCAGTTACGACTTTTAATTTCTCCAGAAGAGCCGCTGCGTCACCTCCGGTAGGAGACGGAGCCGGCCACTCTTCTTGCGGTGAAGGGGTCCGAGGCCAGGGTGGGGGACCACCAGGGCCCATCTTCTTTGCTTTCCGTCCTTGTCCAGTGGCTGAGCTCCAGCCTCGGACAGTCTCTGCCGGATGTAGGGGACGCGTCCGGCGCCGCGATGGCCCACACGCTGTTTCCAGGGTGCTTACCTGGGAGCGGCTCCTTCACCTCCCGCGACCTGCGCTGAGTTGTGGGGAGGCGCCCCTCCGCCTCCTCGGCCTGGGGATTGAGACAGGGGAGTGGACATGCCACAGGGCCCTGCAGGGAAGGCACCAAGGGCCAGGGATAGACCAGGATGGATGGGGACAGATGGGGACAGACTGGGGTGGATGGGGACAGATGGGGGTGGACAGGGACAGACAGGGACGGGCAGGGACAGACAGGGACCCACTGCAGGAACCAAGGACCGGCCACAGGAACCAAGGGGCCCCAACCAAGATCAAGTCTCAGATTGGCAGAATGTTGGGAGGAGGGCCCTGAAACAGGTGGGGCTGGGGAAATGGCTTTCAGGGAGTGCGTACGGGAGAGGCTGGCTCCAGCCGCTGTCCGTCAGGGGGGCTCGCGGGCTGCAGGCCCGGCTGAGGGGCCCGAGGCTGCTCCCCAGGTTCTGAAAGACACAGTCCCAGGAGTCACCAGCGGCAACCACAGACTGAGGCCAGGAAGGGAAGGAACGAGGCAGGGGCAGAATGGAGCTGCGGGGGGGGGGGGGTGGGGGAAACACGGTGGAGACTGATGTGCGTGGGGAGTGGGGAGCGTGTCGCCGCATACTGCCCTGTTCTTGGCAGGATGGACGGCAAACAAGCTAACTTCGAGGGAGACAGGGACAGCCTGGGGCCACATCCGGCTCTCTGCCCTGCCATGATCCCTGCCTGGAGGCCCGAGGGTCTGCTCAGCCCGAGCCTGGGAAAGGCGGCCTCTGAGGCAAGCGCAGGGCAGGCCCTGCCGAATCCTCCTTCTGCCCTGGCCAGGGGCTCTCTGTGGGCCTGTGTTTCTGGGACCTGCCTGGCAACAGTCTGAGGCCTGCACGTGGCCCAGGGGCTCTGAGCAGCTGCCCATGAGGAGCCCTTCGCAGACAGAACCTGTCTGGGTGGTTTCCCGGCCAGCGCATCCCTCGCTCTGTATCTTGGGAATGCTGGCTGCCTGTGCATGGGGTGGCCTGCCTGCTGGCAAGCCCACTGTGTGCCCTGCTGCATTGAGACGCAGACACGGGGAGGCCGGGGTGGCCCGGTCACAGGTAGGGCACAGCAGGCCTGCCTGACCCTGAGCCTGACGCCACCCCACACTGCCCAGGGCCCACTGAATGAGTCCGTCTGTCCCTGGGCAGTCACCGCTGCTGCTCGTTACCTTGGCTGACGTGGCTGCCGCTCTCCACCAGTGGGCCCCGGGGGTCATGTGTGTCCTCGCCCCACGCTGGCCTCGGAGGCTGCTGGTGACCATCTGCGTCGGAGGTTGTCTGGGGCGGCATCACATCCTGCTGCTCCACGGGAGGGCTGCACGGCCATGCAGAGTGGAGGTGACCGCCCGCCCGGCTGCCCCTTCCCAGGTGTCCAGCCCTGGCCACAACCTCCACCAGCACCCTCTCTCTGGGAACAACCTCATGTCACATCCAGGGGTGGCTGCGGTCAGTGGCCAAGCAGAAGACGGGATTGTGACCCCCTCACCCAGGTAAGGTGGGTGGGAGAGACCTGTGTTCTCCTCAGGGTGTGGCCCCTTCAGACTTCTGCCTGGAGATGGACTGTGCCTCCCAGGTGCACATGCTGGGCCCCCGAGAAGCACGGTGCCACCCCAGGCCTGCGCTGACCTCCAGGCACCCCCCGTGTGACTCTGCCTGGGTCACACTGCTGGGGTGGCAAGAAAACTCCTGCTCTCTCAGGAGCCTGCCCGGCGACACGTCGTCCGACTCCCTTTCTCCCCCAGGCACCTGCCACATCTGGGCACAGCTGGTTGCTCCCGCCCAAGGGTGCCCCTGAGCATTTCCCCCTGGATTCACAGATGGCCAGGGGTGAGCAGGAGGTGCTGGTTCAGAGGAGGGTGGCCCTAAGGGCCTGGAATCCACGTATCCCAAGGTAGATGGCTGAGGGGCTGGAGCCCGCACTCTCGCTGGAGCAGGACTGGGAAGGCACCTTGACACCGGTGTGTGCCCCACACAGGCTCTAGAGGGAGACAGGGCAGTGCCCCCAAGGCTTGGCACTGCCCCCAAAGCAGAGCAAGGTACTGTACTCTCAGAGCTGCCCCAGAAACAGAACATGGCTGAATAAAAATGGGACCAGGAACCCCCATGTCCTAAAGGATTCATTCCCCTCCCCTACACCCTCCTCGGCACGCAGGTCTCAGGCCAGGACCCCGCGGCAGCTCCATCTGCTCCATCCAGCTTCTTCCTCGCTCCCCTGGGGTGCAGATAGACACACCCCAACCCCAAGGCACCCAGCTCACAACTGAGCTTCTCTCAAATGGACCAATGAAGGAGGGAAGCGCGTCTGCTCCTTTGTGGCAGGACCCCCAGCAAAACACCACAGGTGAGCTTCTCGGGGGTGGGGTCCCAGGGAGCCAAAGTTTTCTCTGTGAATACCTCACTTTTCTCTATTTTCTAGCTGTGGACAGGGCTACACATCGCTGGTGTGACAAGCCGAACATAGGGTGTACCCAGCCGCCAGGAGGGTGGGTTGACCCCCACGCTGGGGTCCAGGTCTGCAACCGTACGTCTACCAGCCCCTCCTCTCCAGCCCTATAAGCAAACCCTGGGGGACCAAGTGGCGGTAGTAGGCCTGGAAGCCTCTTCAGAGATTCCTGGGACTGGCAACTGGCAGCAATGTGAATGACAGATCAGTCTGTGCCCAGGTTTATTTGAAAGCTTGAGGAGGAGCCACGGAGCCAATGGCCGAGGCTGAGTGGTCAGCAGCTCCCCTCGCTGCAGAGGCCCCTCTGGGCTGGGAAAGAGCTGCAGGACGCTCCCCCAGGCAGGCAGGGGCCTCCAAAGGCTGCTCCCCTGGGTCTGTACTGCCCTGCCGCTTGCTGCTTCAAGGGGGTCTGTGATAGAGTCTTGAGGGCTGCTGGCCCTGGGGGCCTGAGCTCAAAGGAGAGGAGGCCTCCTCGGCCCTCCAGGGCCATTTTGAGCCCCGAAAGAAGAGCTGTTCCCAGCATCAGGAAGCCGGGAGACTCTTGAAGGGAAAAGCAGCTGCTCCTCCCACGGCCAGGCTCTCGGCCAGGTGACCCTGGTCATCACACCTCCTCCCCTGCTCCATGGGGACAGTCCAGGCAGAGCCCTGGTGCCCTCTAATGAGGCGCTTTTGCTGCAAACCAAGGCCAACGGCCATATGGCCAGGCCTCAGAGAAGGTTGAGCTGCCACCGGTGGGCAGAACAGCCCCCAGCCACCTTGGGAGGGGGTGCCCAGGGCTACACGTGACACCCCTGGCCCCTGAGCCAGGCCTGTCCACCGGCTGTGCCCCACCACGTCCTGCAGCAGCTGTGGAGGGGGAGAGCACCCCGTCCCTATTTCCCAGGTGAGGAAACAGGCTAAGAGGAGACCTTCCCCGTGGCCACACTCCAGCCAGCCACAGAGCCAGGAAGGTGCAGCCAGCTCCTGGGGCTCCTCCCATGGGGCCCCGGCAGCTCTGGCTTCTGCCCAGACCCACTGGGCCAGCAGGCCTCCCTCAGTGCCCTCAAAGCCCACCCCCTTCCGTCCTCCCAGGCACAGGTGGGGATGGGGCTGAGTGAGTCGGCCGCCCAGTGCAGGAAAGGCTTCTCAGGAGAACATCAGCATCCAGACCCCGACTCCCAACCCCCAAGACCAACCAACTCACCGTTTGGCCTTCGAGCTTGCGGGGCTGCTCTGGGGGCGACGGCTGGTGGGGCTGCTGGGCCTGCGCAGGGTCAGGGGACACAGGGAGGCCTCTGGCTGCTGGCTTGTCTCTGAGCCACCCTCCCAGGTGGCCTTGACTCTGGGGCTGGAGCCCTGTGAGAAACGGTGCAGGAGAGCCTGGCGTGGCTGTCTCTGCCCATTTAATCCTCAGAAAAGCCGGTGCTGGGTGTCATGTGGCTGTGGCTGTGGCTGTGGCAGGGCTGGTGCAGTGCTGGGGCTGCTTGCTCCCCGCTGGGTGCCAGGCTGAAACAGGACCTCTCATTTGAGCAGGGGTCCTGTACCTCCGCTGAGAGGTATGGATGGGAGGCCCAGAATGACGAGTCTTTGCCCAAGGCCGGCCAGAGACCCCCATGCCCAGCTCTGGAATCAGGTTGCTCCTGTCTCCTCTCCTGCAGTCCAGCCTGGAGCAGGTGCTTCAGAGAGCTCAGATCATTCAATCCTCATCCCCACCTTCCGGGTGAGCCCGCTGCCCTCCCTGCCTTACAGAGGAGACGCGCAGGTGAGGAAGGCACACAGCTTGCCTGGGGATAGTCCCCCACCCCTCGTCCACACAGCTTCCTCACTCTGCTGGTGGACACGGGGAGCCGGAGCCTCCCTCCAAGGACGCAGCTTCTGCTTGGGGTCCCCGAGGGGCTGGCCTCCCCCAGGAACTTCCAGCCACACTCTCCTTCCTGCCTGGGTCCCATGAGATCCCCAGTCCTGCTTACTCCCCAACCCCATCCACTGCTGCCCCCACCTGAAGTCTGGCTCTGCTCTAGGACCTGGCCAGGACCACCCCATCCAGGAAGCCTCCTCAGCCCCCCAGCAGCGGCCCCTCCCTCCCTCCATCTGCCCCACCCCCAACCCCACCCCCCAGCAAGTCTTCCTGCAGCCACAGGCATTTTTACAAGGGACTTGCACGATCCCAGGGTACAGCATTTCTGGGGCTGAGCCCCAGCCCAGGCGAGAGCGCCCACCTGCGGCATCTTGGCCCGGACCTGCAGCTCATGCACTGGGACGACGTCCGCGGGCCCCGTCATGGGGAGGACTTCCGTGGGCCCTGGGATGGGGACGGCGTCTGCGGGCCCCGGGATGGGGAGTGCGTCCCTGGGCCCTGGGATGGGGAGGGCTCCTGCAGGCCCCGGCACGGAGACGACGTCCCTCTGATGTTGCAGAAACAGCTTCCTGTCTCGGTGCCTGAGCAGCTGCGTGTGGCGCAGGTATTGGATTTCCCTCTGAGCAGGCGAAAGAAGCAGATGTCAGCGTAACCCCGGAGCCAGCAGAGGAAAAGGCCAACAAATGGCCGGGCGCGGTGGCTCAAGCCTGTAATCCCAGCACTTTGGGAGGCCAAGACGGGCGGATCACGAGGTCAGGAGATCAAGACCATCCTGGCTAACACGGTGAAACCCCGTCTCTACCAAAAAAAAAAAAATACAAAAAACTAGCTGGGTGAGGTGGCGGGCGCCTGTAGTCCCAGCTACTCGGGAGGCTGAGGCAGGAGAATGGCATGAACCCAGGAGGCAGAGCTTGCAGTGAGCTGAGATCCGGCCACTGCACTCCAGCCTGGGTGACAGAGCGAGACTCCATCTCAAAAAAAAAGAAAAAAAAAGGCCAACGAAAGGGAAGGGGTGTCTGGGCGGACGCCCTGGCCCTCACACTGGGGGGCCTCCCTTTCCCTCCAGTTGGCCTTTGCCTGCCCCTCCTGCCGGGCCTAGGATACCCCCATGGCCTTGGGCTTCCCTGGGCTCGGTGGAGGAGGCAGCCGCAGGCGGCAGGAGACAGGAGGGAGACAGGCATTCATTCCCCGGGGCCGAGCGGGGCTGGCACAGGTTGACTGGGCCTCGCCCTCCCTCTCTCCAGGCTCCAAGCACTGCCCCCACCCCATCCCTCCTTTACGACTGTTCTCTCTGTTCCCCATAGTGTCCCCGGTGGATGGACCCTCGGAACCACCCTGTATGGAGGGAAGGCACGGGCCGTTGCCCACCCGCCCTGGGAGAAGGCAGCTTCATCAGGGAGACGGGAAACTGAGGCTCTACCAAGCGGGTGTCTGGTCCATGGCCCCGCTGGGGGGTCCCAGACCCCACGTCCACCAGGGCGTCTCTGTCTATGACATGCAGCCTGCCTGTGGCTGGGCGTCCTGGCCCTGGCCAGCTCCAGCTCCTCCCGCATGGGCTCCCTGGGCAGGGCCTGTTCTATCAGGCCCCCTCGATGACAAGCAGACCCCTTCTAAGCCCCTTTTGTTTCCCTGTATTGTTCTCTGTGGGGCCTGCCGTTTCCTTTTCTCCATATCCAAGAGGACTCGCGCATGGGTCTGCAGCCTGGGTCTCCGCCCCCAGCTCCCTCGCCTGGAATGTCCCATGCCTGACACCCCAAGTCCCAGTATGTACAGCGCATCCAGGGCAGGGGTGGGGATCTCAGGCTTTCCAGTCAACATAAGGTCCTGCACTGACCCCATTTCCCAGCAGAGGGTCCTGGGTGAAGTAAGTCCCCCACCCCAGCTCAGCTTCTTTTTTCTTTTTTCTTTTTTTTTTTTTGAAACAAGGTCTCACTCTGTTGCCCAGGCTGGAGTGCACTGGTGGTGCAATCTCAGCTCACTGCAGCCTCGACCTCCCGAGCTCAAGCAATCCTCCCACCTCAGCCCACCAAACAGCTGGGACTACAAGCATTGGCCACCTGTAGTGGCAGATTTAGTTTTTGTAGAGATGGGAGTCTTACTATGTTGCCTAGGCCTCTCTCACATTCCTGGGCTCAAGTGATCCTCCCACCTTGGCCTCCCAAAGTGCTGGAATTACAGGCGTGAACCGCCTCACCCAGTCAGGTTCCTTTATCTGTACCAAGGGTGTTAGCGCCAGCCCCTGCCCCACAGCATGGGGACACTGATGTGAGGATGCAGGCACAGTGGCCTCGAGCTATGAGGGGCCCTTGAGCCTGTGACCCGGGCGGGGGCCGGCAAGGGTCCTTGTTCTGGCTATCAGGCTTGCTCCTCAGTCTCACTCTCTGCTGCAGGCAAAGCCCTGACTCTGGCAGCTGTTCCCCTCTCCATGTGTGCACCCAGCACCGACTCTCCCTGGGGGTCGGCTTCCTCCAGGCCCTGGTGACAACCATGGCAGGAAGGCAAGAGCAGCCACAGATGGAGACCCCTCCCTGGCAGGCGCGGCCGGGGATTCACCTGCACCACCCTCACGGCCCCCACGCATGCGCACATCAGGCTTCTCCTCATTTTCCAGATGAGGGAACTGGGCTCGGAGCAGTTGGGTAAGTCCTCTGAGGTCGTACATGGCACACATCCACCCGGGTAAGTGCTGGCTGCACTAAACTCTCCCAAACCCCTGCTTACAGATACTAACTATTCTTCTCCGGTTCCAAGGAGGAAACCGAGGCACCAAGAGACAGAGCCACTTGCCCGAGGTGACATCCAGCAAAAGGCTGAGCCTGGCCTGGAGCCAGGGCCACAGGGCCACCCTCCACCCTGGCCGTGATGCCCCTCGGGCCATGGGCACTCCTTCTGTACTGCAGGGTCCTGTATGGCTCTGGAGGGTGGCAAGGGCTTGGGAATTCTTTAGCTCTGGTGCTGGGGAATGTTCAGATTCCAGGCAAGAAGACGACGGGACCACCTCTGTGTGCCGCCCACCTCGACCCACCAGGCCTGTGCTGGCCCCACCTGCTCCTTCTCGAATCTTCTGAGGGCTTGCTGCTGCTTCTCCACCAGCACGGCCAGCACAGCTCTGTCCCTCTTGCTGTCCAGGCACCTGGGGGGAGATGGCAACATCACCGCCAATCTTGACAGCCCGTGCAAGTGGATATAGAAAGTCACAGACACAGCCAGCCCTGGTCGGCCACATCAACCTGGAATGCCCTCCCAAGGTGCGGACACCGGGGAGGAGGCAGCCATGCATGGACAGGCTCGGCAGCCTTGGGGTGGCCAGATGGCCCCAGCCCTGGCTGTCACTCTTCCACCCCTCACAGCCACTTTTGGACTTTTGGTCTAAAGCAACAAAGGCTGGCAGAGAGCAGCTGCTGCCACCCTGAAGACCCAGCCCAGGCCAGTGGGTCCTTTCGGGAGGGAGGTGGGGGTCACCCACATCCACCCCCGCTCCCATCATGGGATAAACACCCTCAGCCTGGCCCGCTCAGACACTGGGTGAGGATGTTAACTGGAATCACCTTTCTGGAGACCAGTGTGGCATTATCAAGCGGCTTCCAAATGCATTCTCACTGACACGGTCATTCCACTTCTAAGGTTTTACCTTAAGGAAATGACCTCTCTATCTTCATTAATAATGGCAAAAAGTTGGGACAACCTAGAGGCCGGGAGATCCGGGACAGGCGAAGGGAGTTACAGCCCTGTCTCTGCGCCGGTGCGCCCTGTGTGTTACAGCGGTTACGTAGACACACAGAAAGGTTTTCCTGACATTTAAATTGAAAATGCAAGTTACAAAACAGCACATGCCGCCCATTTGCAACGTGGCAATAGCCATGTGTGTTTCTCCCCAGAACAGAGTATCCGCACTGGGCGCGGTGGCTCACGCCTGTAATCCCGGCTCTTTGAGAGGCGGAGGCGGGAGGATCACCTGAAGTCGGGAGTTCGAGACCAGCCTGATAAACATGGAGAAACCCCGTCTCTACTAAAAATACAAAATTAGCCGGGCGTGGTGGTGCATGCCTGTAATCCTAGCTACTTGGAAGCCTGAGGCAGGAGAATCGCTTGAAGGAGGCGGAGGTTGCAGTGAGCCTAGATCGTGCCATGCGCCACTACACTCCAACCTGGGCAACAAGAGCGAAACTCGGTCTCAAAAACACAAAACAAAACAAAAAAACAAGGTATGCGCAATGATGATTTCAGAGGTCATCTTTGGGACGATGGGGGTATTTTTTTTATTTGTGTATTGAGTCCTTTACTGTCTTAGCTAAGTTTCAGCAAACACCTATTACTATTTGGACCAGTACCTTGTTTCTCAAAACGCTGTCGGGCCACGGGAGGGACCCGGACAGGGCGGGGCGGGGCCACGGCGGGGCAGGGGCGCATGCGCTCACCCTCGCCGATGCTCCAGCCAGGCCAGCTCCGCGAGCGTTTTCTCCTGGAGCGCCATCTCTCGCAGGTGCAGCAGCGCGGCCTGGTGCTGTGCTCGCAGCTCCTCCTCCCGCAGGCTCCGCTCCAGCATCTGCGGCTTGAAGCGGCCCAAGGCTCCTAAAGCTCTGGGTTCGGCGCTTCCGGGCCTCGCGGGGTTCCACTAGGGCGGGCCGCATCACCGCCTAGCTTCTAGACCGCTCCAGGCATCGGCCACCGCCTCCGAGAAGCCCTCTAGGACTGCCCGCCCCGCTCATCTCCCATGCCACCCCCGCTTCCCCGACTGTGAGCTGGCGGGGCAGGCTGGATCTTCATCATCTCGGCCTCACGACCAGCCCTGATCCGGAAAGCCCAGGCCACCTGCCCTAAAATATACAACCTGGGCGGGGGCTAACCGTGCCCAAAGCAGCCTGTTGAAATGCCTGCCCCGCTCTGTCACCCAGGGCGGGAGGAACCGGCTTGAGTAGCTGTCAGCTGGAAGACTGCGTGACGCGATGGCCGGAAGAACCTCCCGACCCAGAACCTGCCTTGGCCCTTCTTAGTGGAGGGACAGTTGAGTCCGGGGCCCACTACCAGGGCCGTGCTGGGCCCTGAAGTTGTGCCCCTCCCCCAGGGGACCTCTCCACCTACCTGGTGGGCAGGGTTGTCTGGAGGGAAGAGCTTGGCCAGGGGCAGCTGGGAGAGGGCTCCGTCAGGGCCCCCCACCTCTGAGGAAGGAAGCACCATGGTTGGGTCATGTAGGGGGTCTAAGTGCCCCGTGTCAGGGGCCATTTCTACCGGAGGGCCTCATAAAAGTAGGAGGTCTAGGGCAGTTTAGTGCCCCCGCCCCATCCCGGACACACAAGGCTTCACGAAGAATCCACAAGACCACGCGGGAAGGGACCAGCAGTCTCCTGATGTGAAGTTCTAGTGTGTGACCCCACTGATTGTGGGAAAGACCAGATCAAAGGTAGAGGGAGCTCAGGGAGACAGCCCAGCTGCTCCGCTTCTACAGGAGGGGAGACTGAGGCCCACAGAGGGAGAAGGGCTGTTCTAGGTCCAGCACCAAGGAGCTGGCAGGTGACAGCAGAGCCCTGATCCCCACCTGAAGTAGCTGACCTGCTGCCCACCGCTGCTGGCCATGCTTCTGTTTCTGAGTGATGGAAAAAGGAGCCTATACTTAAAAGTCCTTAAGGGCTTTCCCTCCCCACAAAGAGAGCAGAAAGGACTGGATTTTGGCTTTACCATCCCATCTGCAACAACTAAAAAAATCACATAAATATACACACACATATGTGTTTATATAGAGATATGTGTGTGTATATACATATATATATATATATTTTTTTCACACACACATATGAAAGAACAGTTTTCCAGGCACTGGACATGAGGCAACACAGCACAGTGATCCCTGAGAGACAGAAAACAAAGGAGGTGAGACTTGTAATGCTCACCATTCACTGCCTGAGACAGTTGCCAGGCTACGGTGAGGGAGGGGAAGCTGGCTGAGCTGGAGGAATGCCTGGGTAGAGGAGACAGCAGAGTCTGGGGGGACCAAGGCAACTGGAGTTTGTGGGGGCAGAGTGTCAGAGAGGAGAGAGTTGCACAGAGAGAGGACCTCTGATATGTATGAAGCGTCCTCTTGGAGTATTCAGTAGAGAACTGATGGATGAATGCATGTCAAGAAGCTACCAGATGCTGGGACAGAAGCATTCCAGGGGACTGGAAGCCTGGGAATGACACCTGTTTCCAGTAGCCAGGCTGGAGGACCTCAGCACTCCCAGGTCACTGGGCAGGCTGTATACACAGAACTTTCTTTTTTTTTTTTTTTTTTTTTTGAGACGGAGTCTTGCTCTGTCGCCCAGGCTGGAGTGCAGTGGCCGGATCTCAGCTCACTGCAAGCTCCGCCTCCCGGGTCTACGCCATTCTCCTGCCTCAGCCTCCCCAGTAGCTGGGACTACAGGCGCCTGCCACCTTGCCCAGCTAGTTTTTTGTATTTTTTTAGTAGAGACGGGGTTTCACCGTGTTAGCCAGGCTAGTCTCGATCTCCTGACCTCGTGATCCGCCCGTCTTGGCCTCCCAAAGTGCTGGGATTACAGGCTTGAGCCACCGCGCCCGGCCAACTTTCTTGCCCTGACTGTTGGAAATGATTAGCCCCAGGCTGGGCATTGACGCTCAGCTATTAATGCACAATTTTTTTTTTTTTTTTGAGACGGAGTCTTGCTCTGTCGCCCAGGCTGGAGTGCAGTGGCCGGATCTCAGCTCACTGCAAGCTCCGCCTCCCGGGTTCACGCCATTCTCCTGCCTTCCTGCCTCAGCCTCCCGAGTAGCTGGGACTACAGGCGCTCGCCACCTCGCCCGGCTAGTTTTTTGTATTTTTTAGTAGAGACGGGGTTTCACCGTGTTAGCCAGGATGGTCTCGATCTCCTGACCTCGTGATCCGCCCGCCTCGGCCTCCCAAAGTGCTGGGATTACAGGCGTGAGCCACCACGCCCGGCCTTAACGCACTATTAAGGCAAAGTCTGAAAGGATCAAATTACTTCCAAATAACTGCAGTCCAGAAGAAAGCTTAAGAATGTTTATAGGGGCCTGTGTGGTGGCTCACACCTGTAATCCCAGCACTTTGGGGGGCTAAGGTGGGCGGATCACGAGGTCAGGAGATGGAGACCATCCTGGCCAACATGGTGAAACCCCATCTCTACTAAAATACAAAAAATTAGCTGGGCGTGGTGGCATGCGCCTGTATTCCCAGCTACTCGGGAGGCTGAGGCAGGAGAATGGCGTGAACCCGGGAGACGGAGCTTGCAGTGAGCTGAGATCCGGCCACTGCACTCCAGCCCGGGCGACAGAGCGAGACTCCGTCTCAAAAAAAAAAAAGAGAAAAAAATTAGCTTGGGGTGGTGGTGCATGCCTGTGGTCCCAGCAACTTGGGAGGCTGAGGAAGGAGGATTGCTTGAGCCCAGAAGGCAGAGGTTGCAGTGAGCCGAGATCTCACCACTGCACTCCAGCGTGGGTGACACAGTGAGACCCCCATCTCAAAAAACAAACAAAACATTTAAAATAAAATTCATGACAACAACAACCTAATGACCAGGAAAGAAGAACTGGCCTTGTACTATAAGTGAAGTGGTCGACTGTGTATACTATCATAAATCCTAAAGCAGCCACTAAAACTATAGAGTTATAGCTCCTGAGCCAACAATGGAGATAAAATGGAATCATAAAAAACATTGCTTAATCCAAAGGGAGGCAGAAAGTAAGTGGAAGAAGAAAATAAAGGGACAGATAGAACAAAAGAAGAATAACCAGGTGAAAACCTAACCGCATCTGTCATCACGTTCAATGTGAATAGTGTAAGCACCCCAATTAAAAGGCAGGGATTACCAGACTGATTTTTTTAAAGCAAGATCCAACTCTATGCTGCCTGTAAGAAACACACTTGAAACACAAAGATGCAAATAAATGGAAAGTAAAAGGATGACAATGGAGATACCGCGAAACACCAGTTGAAGGAGAGCTGGAGTGGCTGTATTAATATCAGACAAAGTAGTCTTTGAAGTGAAGGATACCGCTGTGGGTAAGAGGATTATTGCATAATGACAGAGGGGTCAGTTCATCAAAAGTGCATAATAATCCTGAGTGTTTATGGGCCTGATGTCAGAGCTTCAGAATACATGAAGTGAAACCTGTTAGAACTGCAAGGAGAACTCGGCAAATCGCAATGTGATATTTCAACACCCATCTCTTACTCATCGATAGGAATGTTAGGCAGAAAATCCACCAAGATGCAGTAGATTTGAAGAGCACGATCCACCAACTTGATCTAAGTGATACTGCAGAACGCTCCCCCCAGCAACAACAAAACAGACATTGTTTTCAAGGAGCACCCACTGATGTAGACCACATTCCAGCTAAAACCCGAGTCTGGACATTATGAGGTTCACACGAATGTGTTTTGTGAACACAATGAAGTTAAACTAGGAATACGCAGCAGGTGTCAAGCCTGGAGATGGGGTGACTGTGGCCAGCTGGGAAGTCACCACATCTGCCATGATCACACTGAGGGCTAAAATCACCTTGTGGTGGTCTCGCCGCGCCATCCCTACAACCTGCACGCAGACCCTTCCTTATTTGCTGACACACATCACACGGGAGGGGAGTCTGGACCAGCTTTCTGCGCAGCCCGCGCTGGGGAGGCTGTGCAGAGACCTTTCCCACCAGGGAAAGCCACTCAAAGGAATAGAAGTGGGCGTATCAGCAGGCCTGGAACCAGGGAAGGGTTCCTGTTCCCGAAGACACCGAGACAGGTTGTACCCAGGCTTCCAGGAGATGGCAGCCACCTGGAGGCCAGCCTGGGGGTCACGTCAGCTCAGAGGAACCGAGACCGTCTGTCCCAGAGCAAGGCCAACAGCGGCCTGTGCTCAGTTGCCTGGCGGAAGCCCCGGAGGACCGAGCTGCCACACTCACCCTTCCTGGGCTGTGGACCTCCCTTCCTGTCAGGCTGGTCCCCCAGCTCTAGGGAAGCTTTCCTGCTGAGATCCCGACACAGCTCCCCCGGGCTGGGTGGGTGGAGACAGTGTCCACCAGCTGTCTAACCCAGTTCCCTGGGCTCAAGGGATGCCAGGGGCTAGGGCTGCCCAAGGGTCAGTCACGCGAGTGCTGGAGTCAGACAGACCTGACGGCAGATCCCAGCCCCACTCTGCATGGCCTTGGGCAGCCACTGTAGCCCTCTGGGCCTCCCTGCCGTGTACCTGCCTCGGTTCCCCCCTTTTGGGTTCACACTGGCTGAGGGCTCTGCCTGCCTTCAGGCCTGGGTGGAGTTTTGAAGACACTGTCACCTGCAGAGGCTGGCTTGGCCACCACACTCTCTGGTCTGTCCTCGGGACCCTGGGAGGACGTGGCAGCATCTGTGTCCAGAGGCGGGTGTGACCTACAGGTGAGGACACGCCCAGGAGACTTGGCACCAGCGCCCGCAGTGCCCGTCCCACTACCTGTGCCCAGAGACTCCCCAATCTGCATTTCCACGTTGGGAGGGGGTGTCCAGCCCCAGCCCCTGGCCTCACCTGGGTGTGGCCGTCCCTGTGCTCTGAGAGGCTGTGGTCGGCTCTTGGTCCTTGCAAATCGGAGGCTGCTCCAGCTTCAACGCCTCCTCTGGCCCGGCCTGGGTCGAGTGTCTCTCCATCAGCTGCTGTTAGGAGTGGGAGGCGTGGTGTGGAGAACGCAGGAGGCGGCTCCACAACTGTGGGCATTGGGTCAGGACGGTCAGGCCAAGCCCGGTCCCAAGGAGGAGCCTGAAGCTGGGCAAGTCTCCAACCTCAGGGGCCTCTCTGTCCATCTTGCCAGCGGGGCTGACGGTCCCCTCCTGCCTCCCGGAGAGGCCACTGCAAGGAAGCAGGGGTGGCTGGTGCCCAGCCAGGGCTGGAGGGTGTGGGAGCTGGGGGGCCCGCTGCACGGAGATGGGTGGGAAGGAAACCCCAGCTCCGGTCCCGGCTGGGGGTGCTGGGAGGGCAGGCACAGGAGGGGAGCAAAGCCTGTGATGCCGGCAGCAGGGAGAGAACAGGCAGGGATGCAGGGCAGGGTGTCAGTGCTGCTGTGGGTCTGAGGTCGCCTGTATGTGTACTCCCACACGTGCACACACACACACACACACACGCATGCATGCACACACTTCCATCACTCTCCTGGAGATGCCCCCCAACATGTACCGTCGATGTACTTCCCACCATCGGCCCCTGAACCAAACACAGAAGACAGGTCCACCTCCCAGAAGGTTTATCTCTTCCAGCCAGGTCATAGCTGTCAGCCGCCCAGTCGATGCCCTGCCAGGGTCACCGTTCCTAGGCCTGGGTGACATTGTCCCCTCATGGGGCAGGTGCTGAACCACTTCGGACAGCGAGAGCTGCCCATCGGAGGGGACGCTATTGGTGCAGGACGGCCATGCAGAGGCGGCTCAGGAGACGCTAAGCCCCTTCCCTTCTGGCCAGAGACCTGCCTGGGGTGTAAGCACCACACGTGCTTTGGGTCGTAGGCGCCCATGGAGAGCCCAGGGCTCAGGGGCCTACCAAGCCTGGGACACGGACAGGTGGGAGGCCCCAGTGGCCATCTGTGACCCAGATCTGGTTCCCGCTGAGGCACCCCCAGTGCCGGCGTCCCCGGGACACAAGTGGCCGAAACCTGTTTCTGCACAGAGACTTTGCTTTAAAGGGAGCTCCAGCCTCTGGCTCACTTCCTCTTGGCGAGGGGTGCCCACTGTTCCCATGGAAGTCTCCATACTCCTTCCCAGTGTGACTGACCTTCCCACCCAACCTCCTGCAGAGACAGGGGCTCCCCCCGTGGCAAGCGGCCGCTACCTCCAGCTGCCTCCTGAAGAGCAGCCCATCCAGAGTCTGCTGCGTCTCCCAGGCCTCCAGCTCTGCCCGCCGCCGCAGGAGGGCCAATGCCCGCTTCTGCTGGTCCAGCTGCAGGGAGAACCCAAGCTCACGGTTCCTGCTGCCCCCAGCCAGGGAGGGTGGGCCCCTTCCTCGGGGGTGACCCCGAGGAATCCTATGTCTGGGCAGGACCCCTCCCTCCAGCCCACCGACTTTCTCTCCCTGCCAGGGGCTTCCCCATCAGCCCGGGAAGCCCCTCCGTCTGTTCCTGCCACCTGCATGGTCCCCTCCCTCTCACCCTGCCACCCTGTTTCTAAATTCTATAGTCTGTGCATTAGAGCCTCTTCCACTTGGCCTCTGGGAGACAGAGGCTGGTCCCGGCTCACCACCCAGCAGAAAGGGGACCCAGCTGTCGTCGGCCTGGGGCAAACCTTCAGAGAATCCAGAAAGCTGGAGGTCTTCCGCTGGGTGCTGGGAAGGTGTCTCGCACACGGGTCCTCCTGCTGACCTGTGGAACAACGGAGGGGGGCAGCTGAGTGGCCCAGGCCACTCTCCAGGCCTCCCCTCGCCGCTGCCTCGGCGCACCATGGCACAGCGGGTTAACACAGCCTCTGCACCTGCGGGGAAACTGAGGCATGGAGGCCAGGAGTGCAGGCAGCCTGACTCCTGAGCCCAGCTGGCATCAACTCCATCAAGAGCAGCCCCTGCCCTGCATGTCGAGGAAGGGCTGGGAGGGCTGCAGCCCCACGGAAGGACACAGAGACCCGCTGCATCTCCTCGTCCCCGCTAAGGCTGTCTCTGCCTGACCCCGGCCAGGACCAACCCCAGGGTGCATGGCAGGAGTCTGTGGGGAGGGCAGAGGCCCAGGCCCAGCATATGGGCTTTGCCCCCAGACAGACCGGGTCCGTCAAGCATTTGCCATGTGACCTTGAACAAATCACTTGTCAGTCAGACCCCAGTGGGGACACAGAGGTTCCTCCTTCCCTTGTGCGAGGGTCCAAGGAGATGGTTTGGTACAGGCTGGCTGTGCACTCAGCAGGTAGAAGCTGCTGCTGACGGTGTGGACAGGGTGGGAGGGTGATGACAGGGTGGGTGCGAACGGGGTGGGTGGGTGCTGACAGAGTGGGTGGGTGCTGAGGGGGTAAGTGGGTACAGACAGGGTGGGTGGGTGCTCACGGGGGGGTAGGTGCTGAGGTGGTGGGTGGGTGGTGACGGGGTGGGCGAGTGCTGAGGGGATGGGTGGGTGCTGAGGGGGTGGGTGGGTGCTGATGTAAGCACCGGCACAAGTCCTGGGCTCTCCTTGGAATTCTGGGATTGGTCCAGAGCGTGGGCATGAAAACCTCAGCCTCCTCCTTGGATAGTGAAGTCCCCAGTAGCAGCGGAGGGGGCTTCTCTTTCTCCGTGGTGGCCCCGAGTCCCAGCTCTGACTCTGCACGCTCTTGGAGCTCCTGGCCCCACGGAGGCTGCCACCAGGAGGTGCTGTAGGCAATGGGGTCTGCAGATGGTGGGGCCTCGTGACGGCTGGCGATGAGTGCCCTGGTCACTGTCGCCCAGTGTACGGACGGAGCCAAGACCAGGATCCCCACTCCGACTGCCCCAAGACCGGCGGTTCCTCCAGTGGACTGCTCGCCTTCCCGGAACGGAGCAGCTCAGCCGTGAACCACACAGCTCAGCCGGTCCCTGGGCGTTTCCACAGCAGCAGAGGACGCCCCAAAGCACCAGAGGACGCCCCAAAGCACCGAGACCCGGCGAGCAGCCGGAGCACCGGCCACCTGGCGTGCACTGAGCATTCGCGGTCACCGCTGTGGCCCCATCTAACTGGTGATGATGGAAAGTGAAGACACTCTTACACTTCTTGGTTTTGGTTCAGGCATCTGTTCTGAGCTGAAATTCCTTTTTCGCCAAGGGGAGAAACCATCCTTTGCTTTTGTCTCATGGCCCTGAGAGAGGCAGACGCCAGCGAAGGGGCCCCAGCCCCACCAAATGTCCCTCCGGCTCCTGCGAGCCCCACAGTCCCGTGGCCCCCAAGATCTCCCAGTTGTGGCCTGAGGCGGGAGAGTCCTGGTCATCACCGGCCACATCAGCACCCGACAGTTCAGGGGACATGGCGGGACATGAGCTGTTTGTTCCTGAGCTCTGAGCTGTGACCCAGGAGAAAGCGAGCCGTCCCCGAGCTGGGCATGGCCCTGGCCGGACAGAGACTGCAGGAGTCACCCCAATGAGTGCCCTGACTCCTCTAGCAATGGGTGAGGAGCCCCAAAAAGTCTAGCTCCATGTGCCACCCCAAAGTCCCTGGTAGCTGTGAAGATGCAATGGGACAGTTTGACAGATCTTGGCACACGGCAGCTGCCGTCACTGCTGGTGGTGATGATGTTAACTAGCTACATTCTCAGTCATGTGGCTTGGGTCCTGGGGAGTCACAGCCTCAAACCAGAATGAGGCTGACAGGACCCATGCCATCGGTGGGGGCTGCGGAGTTTGAGAGCCAGGGCTCTGCTGTCCAACATGGCAGCTGGCAGCCACACCCGCCGTTTACATTTAAACTTAAATTCACAAAAAATAAAACATAAAATGCCACTCTTCAGTCACACTGGCCACATTTTCCTGGCTTGACAGCCACATGTGACTGGTAGCTACCATATTGGACAACTCAGAATCTGGAACATTTCCCTCATTGCAGAAGGTTTCTAGTGGACAGTGTGGTGTACGTGTTTAAGTCTAGAAAGTTCCAGTGGATGGACCTAGTCTACGTGTTTAAGTCTAGAAGCTTCTATTGGACAGTTCTGGTCTAGGTGTTTAAATCTAGAAGGTTCCATTGGACAACTCAGGTCTGTTTAAGTCTAGAAGGTTCCATTGGACAGAGCTAGTCTACATGTTTCCGTCTAGAAGCTACCATTGGACAGCTCTGGTCTAGGTGTTTAAGTCTAGAAGATTCCACTGCACAGCTCTGGTCTGGGTGTTTGAGTCTAGAAGGTTCCACTGGACAGCTCTGGTGTAGGTGTTTATGTCTAGCAGATTCTCCTGGACAGTGCTGCCTCCAGTCATAAAAGTTAGACCCAATAGAGTCCTGTTGCCTGTCCCCCTGGGGCTACTGCACCTTCCGCCCATAGGATGGTGAATGAGGTATAGGGGTAAAAACTGCCCCTTCAGGCTGCCCTTTCTAAGGAGAAGGCAGAGCCTGACTCTGACCTCAACCCCCTTGGGAGATCCCGGCCAAGAGGCGGCTGTCCTGCGGCCATTGGAACTGTCCATGACTCACATCGGCTAGCCCCTGCCCATCCAGCCTTCAGGAAGTGAGAAGTCAGCAAATCCAGCAGTGGGAGAACAGAGCCCCATCCCAGCCCATCCCTGGGCACCCTGGGAAGCTCGCTGCACCTCCCTGGGCTGCACTTCCTGGGGAGAGGAAAGGTGGTGCTATGGTTTGAACGCTTGTCCCTCCTCATGTTGAAATGCAAGGCAATTCAGCCATGAGGCAGCGATTCAGCCACGAGATGATTCAGTTATGAGGGTTCCGCCCTTGTGAATGGATGAATGCCATCATTGTGGGCGGAGGTTTGTTATAAAAGGGGGAATCCCACCCCCTCTCGCCCCCCTGCCTTCCTCTCTGTGTTCATGCAGCAAGAAGGCCCTCGCCAGACACCGGCATCTTGTTCTTGGACTTCCCAGCCTCCAGAACTGTGAGCCAATACATTTCTGGTCATTATAAATCATCCGGTCTCTGGGATTCTGTTACAACAGCATAAACAACCAAGGCCAGAGGCCTGCAGGGGCCTTTCTGACTCTGAACGCCCCCCAGCACATGAACTGTCTGCCCCTTCCTGTTGAATTCTTCCCTTGGCCTCATGCCTCAGATCCCATCCACTGTGTATCCTCCCTTGCTTGTCTTCTTACTGTCCACTTTCCCTGAAACACAGGCACTGTAAGGGCCAGGGCCGGCTCCCTCAGTGCCAGGCAGGCAGTGATGCTCAGAGGGTGTGTGTGGAAGGAAGGGGGGCAGGTGCATACCAGAGGTGCAGAGGCTCCCACATCCTGGAGACTGGGAGAGTCTCCCAGGGGAGGGGCCAGAGTGGGGAAGACGCAGACCCTTCCTCCCTCAGAGGGCTCCAGGTGTGAGCCCGACAGGCCCTCTCCTCCACACACACACACAAGCATGCACACACACATGCATGTGCACAAACACACAGGACCCTCTCTGCTGGTCCACAGAGAACAGCTTCCCTCAAGCTGCCAGGTGTAGCTCCAGGGCCCTGGGAGGACGCTGTCAGTTGGGGAGGACCCGAGGAGCCCCCCACCAACTGGGAAGCAGCCTCCAGGAGGGCTTCAGCTCAAGGCTTTGAACCCAACCCGTGGCGTCCACATCCCAGGACTGAAACCCTCCTCCCTGACCCCGGCACTGGCCCTGTGGCAGGAACCTTCCTCAGAACTCCCCGCTGCCAGCCGAGGAGGGTGCAGGATGTATCTGGGGCTGTTCTGGGATGGTGGTCCAGGGGTAGCGGTTGGATGGGGGCCCCCATTCACTCGGAATGCACCCTCCCACCATCTCTCCCCCAGCTAGACATGAACATGTTTTACTCCAATGCTCAAAACCTGTTCTTCTGAAGAATATCAACAGACAATGATGAAGCAGCAAAAGGGGTCCCCCACCTTCTGAGTCCATACTCACTTCCCATGGCTGCATCAGCCCCTCCAGCTGCCCTGCCAAGCCCACCTGCCAGGAGGGTCCCACAGCGCAGCCCACGCCAGCACAAGGGCCTCAAGCCCAGGGCTTCAGCAACTGCTGGGTCCCTTGGGCACCAGGCAGTGGGCACTGCTTGTTGGAAACCCAGGATGAAAAGACTCAGTAGCAGAAAAAAAAAGTCGAATCCAGGCTGATGGGACTGTAAGGAAGCGCCCTGGGAGGTGGGATGAGCACAGCGGCATGGGGCATGGCTGTCATGAAATAAGCACGTGGGTCTCATCCACCCAGCCCCCATCACTGCAGGCGTGGCGAGCACAGAGCACGCAGAGGGTCCCGAAAGCCTCCAAAACCTTTAATAACGAGGCGTGGATGCTCTCCATGTGGAAAAGTGTTTCTCTACCCCACAGGGCCAAGCTCGAGTGCTAGGCAGTGGAAGGGGTTCTCAGCGGATGCCCCTGGCCACCCGACCAGCCAGCCCAGGGCCTGTCTGCAGGGTCGCCCTTACCGCAGCTCTGGGGGGTCCAGGGCGCCACAGAGTCTGCCCCTCCAGCCGACGGCATCTCCTCCAGTCGTAGGGAGCCCCAGATAGGGTGCAGCGTGGCTGGGCCCGCGTGTGAACTGGAAGACACAGGCACACGCATGGCAGGGCCAGGCCCGTGGAGGAGACAGGAGGCAGGGAGATCTGGGGGACAGCCCTCATTGAGCAGGAAGCTGGGCTCCTGTGGCCTGGAGCAGCTCTCAGACTCCCAACAGTGTGCCCAGGATGGGACCCGAGGGCCAAAAGCCTGGCAGGGGAAGAGCCTGAGGCCTGGGAACCAGGAAGCAGGGGTGAGTGGGAGGCAGGGGTGAGCAGGAGGCAGGGGTGAGCAGGTGGAGCCTGAGCATGTGTCCCAGCATGGTGGTGTGGGCCAAGGCGAGGCTACCAGCCCACATCTGGTAAGCACCGGTGCCAAGCCTGGCTGCTCTGGGCTCTGAACTCGGACCCCAGGGAGAGCAGGGGTGTGCACGGTCAGCTTCCATGGCCACCATCGGTCCCCAGGGCCAAGGTCAGAGTCTCCCCAGCCAGCGTGGTCATCGGGACCACCTCTGCCATCTACTAAGGGCACTGCCCACCAGGCCTAGAGCAGAATAGGGTCACACGTCAGCTGTGACCTTCACCCCTCTGCTCAAGGCTGGCACTGGAGACTTCAGGGCAACCTATCTGGGGAGCACCCAGGCTGTGACCATGGAGGCAGGCATGGCTGGACCCACACACCTGCCCCCACTCAGGCTGGCCAGCACGCAAGGCTGACAGAGCCAGGAGCCAGGTGTAGCCGCTGGCCTTTCCCCTGGAGGTGGCTGAGTGGTGAGGGAGAGCTGCCAGGCACGGGCAGGCAGCACTACCGGGATGAGGGATCTTTGGGATGCACAGAGAGATGGGTTTATGGGTGTGGCATGTGCTGAGCCTGCATCTGGGGCGTGTGCTGAGCCTGTATCCGGGGCGTGTGCTGAGCCTGCATCCGGGGCGTGTGCTGAGCCTGCATCCATGAGCACAGCTCGCCTCACTTCGCATTTCTCATCAGGGCCCCCATCTGTGCTTCCTGGTCCACAGTGACCCAGAATCCACTGGAGTGGCTGAAGATGCTGCCCATACCTGTGGCCCAGGGGTTGTCGGGCAGGGGGTAGACACGCCCTCCCTCAGCAGCCCTCAGGGCCCACAGGTGTTTGTCTCACACCCCAACTCAGAAATCAGTCTGAGGCCCGGAGCAGTGGCTCACACCTGTAATCCCAGCACTTTGGGAGGCTGAGGTGGGCGGATCACGAGGTCAGGAGTTCAAGACCAGTCTGGCCAATATGGTAAAAACCCATCTCTACTAAAAATACAAAAATTAGTTGGGCGTGGTGGCAGGTGCCTGTAATCCCAGTTGCTGGGGAGGCTGAGGCAGGAGAATCGCTTGAACCTGGGAGGCAGAGGTGGCAGTGAGCTGAGATCAAGCCATCGCCCTCCAGCCTGGGCAACAGAGCAAGACTCCATCTCAAAAAACAAAAACAAAAAACAAACAAACAAAGAAATCAGTGTGAGAGGCAGCCAGGATCTGGGGCACCTGAGAGGCTCGGCGTGGGAAATGCAGGAGGGCGGCAGCAGGTGGATCCAGCAGAGGCTGCGTGCGCTGGCCCTGAAGCTCCTGCCCCTCAAGTGGTGAGTGGCAACAGCTGTTTCAGAAGACACAGGCCGGGCCCCTTTCCTGGCTGCTGGAGCAGGGGCGGAAGCCTTGGGAGGGCCCAGCGAGCCTCTGAGCCTCTCCCTAATCCCTGCTCTCCACAAACCCGGGTCCCTCCGGGCCACGGTTCATGAATATGATTCTGCCTCCTGCTGTGTCTCTGCCGCCTCGGCAGGGCTGTGGAGGTGGAGGGCACAGCCCAGTGCCTGGCCCTGGTGGGAACATCTGGGTACCATCGCCACAGGGAGCCTGGGCCAAGCCTCTGCCCGTCTGGCTGGACCCAGGCTAGGCCAGGAATGTGGAGACCTCAGCCTGAGTCTGGCCCTGGGGGCAGATCTAGCTGGTCCCCGGGGAGCCGGGGACACTGAAATTAACCTTTCCAAAAATTCTCACCACCCCCGCCCCCCACCCCTTCTCAAGGGCTGGGCGGAAGTTATCCCGGGCAACGCAGGGACAGAGGCGAGGTCTGGCCCGATGCTGCCCTCTTCTGGTCACAATGACTCAGTTCCACGGGCTGGACTGGGCCTGGGCAGCAGGTGGGGTCGGGAGTGAGATGGGGCACAA
Organism: Theropithecus gelada; assembly: GCF_003255815.1. Lineage (NCBI taxonomy): Eukaryota > Metazoa > Chordata > Mammalia > Primates > Cercopithecidae > Theropithecus > Theropithecus gelada. The sequence continues at coordinate 1,985,380 of NC_037683.1, read as the reverse complement.
CCCAAAGGCCCTGGCACAGGCACCAAGCCCACCATCCCCTGAGGTCAAGGAGTAAGGCTCCAGGAGAGGAAGCTGGTGGGGTTTCCTAGGAAGGATGGGCAGGAGAGGCTTCGGGCCAGGAAATGTCCCAGCGGCGGGGAGGGGAGGGGCGGGGAAAGGAGGGAAGGTTGGGCTTGGGGAGGGGGCACCCCCTTCCCCCACATGTGGACTCTGAGCAACAGCTCCTCTGCTGTGGTGCCCACTGCCACCCTAGTGCTACACGTGGCGTCTGCCCTCACGCCCTCGGCCACCCAGAAGGCAGCTTGGTGGAGGTGGGTGGCATGACCCAGGCCCTGGTGTCCGGGCAGCCAACGTCTAGGTGTCCCTGGTGAACCTGGCCACATGTTAAGGATGCACAGAGGCCTTCCCAAGAGACGGCCGCCGACCTGGCCTCCTGCCTGCCCCACCCATGATGCTGAGTTTTCGAACCTGGGTTCCAGGGCTGCCTGGGAAGCGGCTCAGGTCAGGCCGGGGTCCCTCACCCGGGTGCTTCTGTCAAGGACAGAGGGGTGAGAGTGGCCGTGAGTGGCCCAAGAAGGCCTGGCAGCATGTGGCGTGCAGGGAGCCGCGGCGACCAGGAGGGCACTGCTGGCCAGGAGGCCCTGGACAGGGATCCCGGCCCACCCTAGCAAGAGCGAGAGGCCGCTGGGCAGGTGGTGGGCTCGGAGGAAGATTTGTGGTGGGGGCAGGTGTGGAGGGGAGTTTTTCAGGAGAGGAGATCCAAACGTGTTCACAAATTCCCAGGAGGGACTCGAGGCCACAGCTGCTACTGAGGCTTAGGTGCTCGGGAGGGAGCCGCCGCCGCGTGCACTACAACCTCTGTCATGAGTGTCTAACTCAGTTTCCACCTGCACACGCCCCTGAACCAAACCTGCTGGGCTCCACTTCCGCCTGGGGCTCACTGGGGCTGCAGGCGCTGGGGCAGGACAGATGCTCCCCCGGGAGGAGGGAGTTGGGACGGAGAGGGACCTGGGGTCACGGGACACGTGGGCTTACCTCCCTGCAGAGGGACTGAGGGCCTGGAAGGGGGCCACACCTCTCTGCAGCCTTTTGTCCAGTTTCATATCCTCGTGTCCCTCCTCTGGGAAACCTTGGAGAAGAGGGCACCTGGCTTCACTCCCTGGTCAGCGGGAGCACAGGACGGGGGACCCAAGCCATCACAGCAGGAGAGCCTGAGCCACGCCTGCAGGGGTGAGGGTGGGGGAGCTTCCCTGGCCCTCAGGCCCCTCTGCTGGAGCAAGGGCAGGGAGTCAGCAGGGAAGGAGCCACGGGAGAAGCCTCACTCTTCCTCTGGCCAGAGGACAAGACCGGAGCAACAGCTGTTGCGGGTGCCACATGCTCACACACTCCACACGCCACGCGGGAGAGCCCACGTACACCATGCTGCTCAGACCCCCCGGACAACCCCTGGCTGTTGTCCTCCTAGCCCCCTTTCCAGGAAGGAAGCCAAGGCTCAGAGAGAAAAGGGGGTTCCCATTCCTCCCAGCCCACAGGACCCCCTAGCCGCCGGGCGGTCACCGTGGCCCAGGTGCCGGCCTACCTCGGGGCTTGCTCTCGGGGGGGGACCTCGGGCTCACACTCCGCTGTTGCTCCCAGCTGGGGCCCCACGGCAGTGTCTCGTCGTCCAGGAAGTAGGTGGCAGGGAGAAGGGGCTGGGGCTGCACGCTCGCCCATTCCCCAGGTGCCCCTCTGCCCCCATTGGGCCCCAAGGCTCCAGGGCAGGCTGGGGTGGTGAGCATGGGGGTGGCAGGCAGGGTGTGGGCACGTAAGCGCAGCAGGCTGGCAGCTAGGTCCCCGACAGTGTCCGGTGCCTCGGCATCCTGCAGCTTGGCAGTGAGGCTATCGACCCGTTGCTTGAGGACTTTGGCCGTGGTCTCTAGCGCCTGCAGCCGCGCCTGCTTATGTTGGAGGTGCAAGGGGCTGGAAGTGCCCAGGTGCTCGGCCTCCTTCGGGTCCAGGTAGATGCACAGCCCGCGGGGTAGGTAGTGGGTGGTCAGGTCCTGGGGCTCCAGGGATCCCAGAGAGGGTGAGGCTGACAGCAGCACGGGGGCATCCCGCTCATCTTGGGGGCCCCCTATCCCTGGGGTCTCTAGGGTCTCAGCACGGTTCCAGGCTCTGTTCAAACACAGGCAGAAGCTGCAGGGAGAGAGACGTGAGCAGATCACCTCGGGCTCGGTTGCCCCAGCAGGGCATGGAAAGCAGGCGTGTTTTGTGGGGGTGAGCATCACAGCAGCGTCTGTGACCGACCGAGTGTCTGTCCGCAGGGACCAGGGAAGTGGTGACGGTATCCACACAACAGACCACACAGCTGCCGCAAGGAACAGGGCCAGGCGTGAGCGAGGGGACAGAGGAATTGGATCCCGGGCACTGCCTGTGGGGTGTAAAACGGTGCTGCCGCGGTGAGAGGCAGTTGGGTCGAACATAGAACGACCATGGGTCTGGCAAGTCTGCCTCTGGGCACGCACCCAGAAGAGCTGAAGTCAGAGTCTCAAAGACGTCACCCCTGTTCACAGCAGCCTTATTCACAACAGCCAGAAGGTGGAAACCACTTAGTGTCCATCGAGGGACGAACGGAGAAGCAAAATGAGGCCCACCGACACGGTGGAATAGTATTCAGCCTTGAAAAGGAAGCACGTTCCAACGCAGGCTACAACATCACCCTTGGTAGAATAAGCCAGGCACAAAATGAAACTGGCCCAATGGTCCCCTGGAACTCACCTTCATGGTTTCTTCTGAATGACCATAGAAATGAGCCTGGCCAGTCTTAACACGTGAGAAAGTTTCATTTGTCTTACCTGAGTTCCTTTCTCAGGAAACCGACCACCAGCCCTCCCAGACAGAATCAAGGAGTTGAAACGCACCAGGTCACCGCATCCGGACGATGAGATGCCAGACTCCTTGTGCATCACGCTTGCTTCCTTACCCTTCCCTAGTTCCCGTTTCCTGCACGGAGCTGCACTCCTTCCCTGATACGCAAGACCCCAGCTTTAGTCAGTCAGGCAGGGAGTTGGATTTGAGACTGAGCCCCCGTCTCTTCGGCAGCGGCACCCAATTAAAGACTCTTCCCTGGCAATACTCATTGTCTCTGCAATTGGCCTTCTGTGTGGCCAGCGGCAGGACTGAGACCAAACCCCTGCTGTTTCAGTAACAAAAAGGACAAACACAGTGCGTTCCCGCTCACATGAGGGCCCTGGGACAGGCAGATCCGTAGAGACAGGAAGTAGAATGGTGGTTGCAGAGGGCTGGGGAGGAGATGGAAAGTTAGTGTTTTATGGCGACAGAGTGTCAGTTTGGGAAGATGAAGAGTTCTGGAGGAAATAGAGATGGGGTCTCACTATGTTGTCCAGGCTGGTCTCAAACTCCTGGCCTCGAGCAGTCCTCCCACCTCAGCCTCCTAAAGTGCTGGGATTATAGGCGTGAGCCACCGCACGCGGCTACAATTTTTTGGGTGGGGAAAAAAACAGACAAGGACACGATGAAGTGAGATGAGGCCCTGCAGCCGCCCAAGACGACGAGGACCAAACTCGGCAGGATCCTGTCGAGCAAACGGAGCCCAACGGTGGCCAGTGGGGGAGGGGCTGCCCTTAGGGAGGGGGTGGCACGGCGGGGCCAGCATGGGACGCTCACTCAGTGGCTCACTCAGGACCTGTGTCCTTGTCTCTCTGGACATTGACAGACACAGCCCCTGGGCTGCCCTGTGACCCAGACTCCAGGGAAGTAATCCCCAAATAAGCACCTTCAGGACAAAATGGAGCCAAAAGGAGCCAGAGGGAGGGGTCGGGTCCTGCAGAGAGGGGTGGGAGCTGAGCTCCGGGGCCAACTGGAAGCCCCCAACACCGGCTGCCAAAGATATGCCAGGGGCCTGAGGGAGTCCAGGGTGGGACGCTCCTGGTGGGTGGGAGCCCCTTCCCCGGCCTCTGAGCCAGCATCCCCTGCCCACCGGAACCAAGGGCATGCAGGAGGCCTGGCTGAGAGTTCCTCACAGGTGCCTAGCGTGAAGCCAGGCCAGAGAGTGTGTGCCACTGGCCTGAAGCTGGGGCCTTCCACAGCCCTCCCTGGGCAAGAGCCAGGCTGGAAACTAGTGAGACCCAGGCTCAACTCCCCCAAGCAAAGCTGGGGGAGGTCTTCAGACCCCACGTGTGTGACTCATGATGCCCTCGGGGGAGGGGCCTCCAGAAATTCAAATACACGGTAGTCAAAGCAAAACAGAAACACAGAAAATAAGCGAAAAGTAAGCACTGTGAGGAAGAGAAGAGATGGGGACCCTCGCGCCGGCAGGGGGATGGGAACCAGGGCGGCTGCTGTGGGGAACGGGGTGCAAGTGCCCAAGAAAGCTGCACACAGAGGTGCACGTGCCCATGCAGTTCACTCCCAGGCGTGTACCCAAGAGAAACAGCGCAAGGGCCGAAGCAGCCCGTGTAGCCCGCTCACGGCCGCCGCAGGTGGGGCCCAGGCATCCGTCAGCCACGAGGCTGTGAAGAAAAGATCACTTGCCCACAGCCGGCATTATTCAGCCACAGACTCAGTGAAGTTCTGATTCAAGCTGCAACACTGATGAGCCCGGAAAACGTTATCCTCGGTGAGAGAAGCCAGAGCCATACCCCGTGATCCCATTTAGATAAAATGTCAAGAATAAGCAAATCCAGGTGGGGCGTGGTGGCTCATGCCTGTAATCCCAGCACTTTGGGAGGCCGAGGCGGGTGGATCACCTGAGGTTGGGAGTTCCAGACCAGCCTGGTCAGCGTGGTGAAACCCCGTCTCTACTGAAAATACAAAAAATTAGCCGGGCGTGGTGGTGGGCGCCTGTAGTCCCAGCTACTCGGGAGGCTGAGGCAGGAGAATCACTTGAACCTGGGAGGTGGAGGTTGCAGTGAGCTGAGATTGCACCACTGCACTCCAGCCTGGGTGACAGAGCGAGACTCCATCTCAAAAAAAAAAAAAAAAATAGGCAAATCCGTTGAGGCAAAAAGCAGACCCATAGCTCCCCCCAGGGCTGGGGGAGAGGCTGCCTCCTGAGGGTGGGGCTCACGGGGAGTTGGAATGTTCTGGAACTCAGTGGAAGTGCTGGTTGCACAGCACACGGTGAAGGTGCTCGATGCCACGGAACGTGCCCTTTAACGTGGTGGATTTAAGTTTGATGCGACTCTTGCCTCCATGAGAACAAGCACAGTGGTGACCGCCTGCTCCATGCAGCCAGGCGGCACTGTGGGCGGGCGGGACAGAGCCTGCCCCACCTGAGGAGCCTGTCAGTCATGAGGCGATATCACGAGGTCCCCAGAACGCACCCAGCACTGTCCTCGGCCCCAGCCCACCCACGGCCCCACCCAGCACGTGCAGCCCCTGCACTTTCACACCCACCTGCCTGGGGCTTCCTGGCCCCCCAGCACCACACCAGAGGTCACTTTGCTCCACTCCAGCACCGGGGACTCCAGGCTCCCGGAGGCTTCCAGGCCCTAAAGCAGAGGGCAATGCCATCAGAGGGCCCCCGCCTGGGAAGCCCACACGCCCCGTTCTCTCAGCCTCAGAGCTAGGCCCTGACCTCCCCTCGGGGTCTCAGGCTGCTTTCCCAGAGCCGTGCAGGAATCGGGGGTCCCACTTCAGGGGCTGTGAGAGCCAAGGGAGTCTCTCCGGAGCCCCGTTGTACCCAGGGGCAAAGGCGCCCAAGTCTGACCCTGCACCTCACCAGGGCATCCCCCAGGGAGGCATCCACAGAACCTCTGGCTTTCTCCGGGCAGTGGCAGCGACACCGCGTAGTCCCCAGCCCCCAGCTGCAGCCCTCAGCCCCCAGCTGCAGCCCTCACCCGGCCGCTCCTTGGAGAGCACCAGGGGGCTGGAGGCAGCACCTGAGCGCCTAAGCCTCGGGTCCATGGCTGAGTCCCCCCAACCCACCCCTGGCACGTACCGCAGACTGCGCAGAACTGGGGACAAAGGTCACGATGCCAGGGGTGGTCCGGGAGACCACGGGGACCGCCCTGCCAAGGACGGCCTCCCTCTGCTGCCGGTAGACCTCCTGCAACCTCCGGCTCCTTAGCTCCTGTGTGCGCAGGGCCGAGGCCTTCTCCTCCAGGGCCTGCCGCCGCCGGGCCTGCGCCTTCTGGCGCATGAACTCCCGCAAGGACTCGGAGCTGTGTGAGGGTCCCAGGAGACCCCGGGGCCTGGGGCAGGGCCGTAGCACGTCCTTCTCCTCCCCAGGTGGGTTCTGAGGGAAGCTCCCAGTGGGCCTCGGCAGGGCATGCTTGGCACCCGAGGCAGGGGAGCCGATGCCTCTGCCCTTGCCTGGGGGGCCGGCCCTCTGCACGCTGGAGCTGCTCCAGGGCCGCTGTGCTGGAGGACTGGGCCTTTCCAGAGGATTCCACAGTCTGGGGCCAAGGGCCTCCCAGTCTTCACAGGCAGTCCAGGCCCTCTGTGGACAGGGCTGCGTGGCTGCAGCACTCCAGGACTGCTGGGTTCGAAAGGGGTTCCGCTTTTCAGGGGGGCTCCCCGGCCTCTGGGAGGAGGGGCCCTGTCTTTGGGCCCCCGAGGCCCTCTGCAAACTGCAGGCCTGCCCAGCCAACGCACTCCAGGGCCGCCGGGAGAAGTGGCCCAACCTCTCATGGGGACTCTCCGGCCTCTGGAAGGAGCGGTCCTGTCCTTGGGTCTCCCAGGCCCTCTGCGGACAGGACTCCCGTCCAATGGAGGAGTTCCAGGGCTCCCAGGTGTGGGAACTCCTAGCCCTCTCTGAAGAGGAACGCTTCCCCTCCGTCATGGCCCAGGGACTCTTAGAGAAGGATATCTGGGCACTGGGGTCCCTGCAGGGGCCCTTCCTTGCCACGTCCTGCAGCCTCCGCTTTGATGGCCTCAGCTCTTGCCCTCCCTCGCGGGTCTGGGCCAGTTCTAGACCAGCCTGGATTTGCTGGCGCAGGTCTCGTAGGATGGCCATGGCCGTCTGGATGGTCGCCGGCTGGTCGAAGGAAGCCAGGCTGGGTGTGTTCCCGGACACCTGCTGGTCACTGTGGGCGGACGTGGCACCGGGACACTGGGCACAAACCGGTGAGCACTTGGCAGCTGTGACTTTCTCGCTGTCTCCTGCGAAGACAGGAGCATCAGGGGTGAGGAGAGGAGCGGAGGGGAGAGCAAAGCCAGCTCCTCCACCCAGGCTGGAGGCAAAGAGCGTGGGGGCGGCTAGGAGGCCCTTGGGCCTCTGCTGGGCAGAAGCCCTCTGAGGGTGGGCACCACGCCTGTGTGATGAGCCGCTGCTCTGCACACGGTAGCCAAGCACAGGTGGAGGGTGCCAGTGTCTGGGGAGTGGCCCCTGCCAGCTCCCATCCTGCCTTCCTGCCAGGAAAGCGCTTTGGCAGGGTGCCTGCCCGGGAACTGCCGATGGAGCCTCCCAGGGACAGAAACCCTTTTGTTAGGCTTTGAAAACACTTATTGCCCGAAGTCCCCAGTTGAATGGGTGGCAGGTTTGGAGGGTGTTTGCAGGCTTCTGTGAGAGGCGCCCACACCTCCTCCTTCCAGGCAGCCTGGAGCCTGGGCGTCTCCTCCTCTGCGCCCGCCCCCAGATGCCACAGCAGAGCAGGACAGAGCTCATGGCAGAGGCACAGGTACCTAAGTCCACGGTGAGAGCCGGGTCTCTCCAGGGATCCTTGCTATGGAGCCTGCGGAGGACGGGAGGGGGCCCAAGCAGTGACCTCACCAGAGCTTGTCCCTTTCTCCAGGCGTAAACACCAACCAGCTCCGAATCTTAAACAGAGAAAACACACACACAGCCGGGCGCCCCATGTCCCTCTGGGCACTGGCCCGGACGGGGAGGTTGGTGGCTCTGCACAGCCCCAGGAAGCCACTTCAACACTCCCAGAGGGCACGGGGGTGCACATCCCTCACATCCAGGCCCCTGTTGGGCACAGCGGGACCCTCAGCCTGCACAGGGCAAGGCTGAGTCTCGGGGCGGCCACGGGCAGGTGGCTTCCCTGACCCTCAGAGTCTTCAGGAAAGCGTGGCCAACGGGACCTGCCCCACAGCTCTGCCAGTGAAGCTCTCAGCACAGGCCGGACACACAGCCCATGCGAAAGAAACACTGAGCAGCAGCAGCAGCAGAAGTGACAATCGCAAGCCGGCGGCCCCACCCTCCGCTCCCCGCTGCACATCAGGCTCCGCACGGACACGGGAGGTCCTGCCACCGCCGGCCACGTGCGCCAAGCCACAGAAGATTAACCTGCTTTTAAGCCAGCAGAGTCAGCGGTCACACGAGTGGGCAGCGGTGAAGGCTCCCAGACTGGCAGGACAGGGAGTCCCAAGCATCGTGGCAACAAGTGGCCCCACGTTCCGAGTACAAACGAGCCTTCGCTCACAAATGGCCTCACACGGTAAGCGGCATTCGTCACGGTGGTACTTCATAGCCCAGCTCACGGCCACCGATGCCAACATCAGTGCTGCCAGCCCCATGGGCCCAGCCGCGAGGGCCCTGGCAAAGGCCGGAAGCAGGGCCAGCCCTGGGCTCACACACTCGCACACTCACACACACTCATGCTCAGACGCTCTCACACATGTGCCCCCCCCACACACGCTCACACACATGCTCACAATTCCCTCACGGGCTCACAGGCTCACACACGCACTCCAGTGCTGACAGGCGCGCGCACACTCACACTCACAGTCACAGCATCCCGCACACGTGCTGTCACACACACTCATTCACATGGTCACACATTCACACAGGCACACATACTCGCACACACTCTGACACGTGTTCACACACGGTCTCATCCTCTCACACACTTTCACACAGACACGCATGTTCTCACACTCACACACGACCACACACTCATGCTCTCACACTTTCACACAGACACATACGCTCTCACATTCACACACACTACCACACACTCATGCTCTCACACACTTTCACACAGACACGCATGCTCTCACACTCACACACACTACCAGACACACTCATGCTTTCACACTTTCACACAGACACACATGCTCTCACAGTCACACACACTACCACACACTCGTGCTCTCACACACATTCACACAGACACACATGCTCTCACACAGACACACATGCTCTCACTCTCACACACACTACCACACACATGCTCTCACACACATCACATGCTCTCACACTCACACACTGCCACACACTCATGCTCTCACACACTTTCACACAGACACACATGCTCTCACACTCACACACACTACCACACACTTGGTCTCATACACATTTACACACTCATGTTCTCACACTCACACACTGCCACACACTCATGCTCTCACGCACTTTCACACAGACACACATGCTCTCACACAGACACATGCTCTCACTCTCACACACACTACCACATACATGCTCTCACACACATCACATGCTCTCACACTCACACACTGCCACACACTCATGCTCTCACACACTTTCACACAGACACACATGCTCTCACACTCACACACACTACCACACACTCGGTCTCATACACATTCACACACACATGTTCTCACACTCACACACTGCCACACACTCATGCTCTCACACTTTCACACTCAGTCACATATGCTCTCTGACTCATGCTCACACACAACCACACTCTCACACACTCATATACACGCCTTCTCGTGCTCTCGCTCACACATTCACACTCACACACACTGCTTATTCCACCTGGCTCTGCAGGGCCAACAGCACACGTGCTATGAGTCCCTGGCGCCTACGCCCCTTCCTTAGGCCCAGCCCAGGGCGGTTCCGCCCCACGGCCTGGGGTTAAGACCACCGTGGAGTCTCAGCCAGGGCTCACCCTGGCCACCACGAAGGGGAACGTTCTGCCAAGTGAGGGTGCCCTGAGCAGGGACCATCCAGAGAGCTAAGCACCCAGAGGCAGGCTCCTGGACTGAATCAGGGACTTCCCTAGAACCCCCCAGACATGGCACCTTCCTCACACTGCCCTGACCCCTGGCCATCAGCCACAGGCCTGAAGCTACCTCTCCAGGAAGGGGAATGGGCTACGCAGTCACGCCCACCAGGCCATGCCCTCCCAAAACCACATCCCCAAGGACAGGTTTCCTACAGCCACGCCCTCTCCAGGACAGGACCCCAAGCCATGCCCCACGCCCACTTTAGGACAGGACCCCTTAAGGCCATACCCTGTCTAGGACAGGACCCCAAGATAGAGGAAGGTTTAGGGTGTGGTCTCAGGAGTCCCAGACCTGGGTTTAAGTCTGGCTCTGCCACTCATCAGCCATGGGCCTCAGGCAGGTGATTCACTTATCCATGCCTCAGTTTTCCCATGTGTAAAATGGGGTCCGTATCTCACAGCACCTGCCATAGGGCCCCAAGAATGAAAGGGTAGTCACGATCATTGCAGGAGTTAGGCCCGGAAGCGGGTCAGGATTCCGCTGGCTCAGGGTGGTGTCAAAGGCCGGAGCTGAGGCCAACGTGACCCAATTGGCCACAGCTGGGTTTCGAGGGGGACCCAGAATGGAGGGGAGCCCCGGTGGGGTTTCTCCATCCTAGTCCCTACAGCTGCTTTCCCTCGCTGGGGTGCTGCGCCGGGGCCCACCTGGGGAGGGGCTGCCTGCCTGCTCGCCCAGCCCCTCCATCGCTGGCCACTCACTTCCCCATCAGCCCGCCAGAGGGTCCCGCTCGATAAATGGGTCCTGATGGGCACATTTTTTCTTCCGCTGAGCAGTTTAATGGCAATTAATTTTTTTACGAGAGGATTTTTAATCTGCGGAAATGGATGAAGTCCCCAAGTGCCCTGTCAAAGTTCCGGGGCTGACCGAATCTATGATAAAAAATGCAAAGTGAGGTGATATAATCTGAAATTAAATATCGGGCTTCATTTTCCTTTGGCCCGGATGGATGAATATTTTATAACTATTGTGATTTAATTTTTTGTTAACTACAGCAAATTTCTAATTCATCCAATTCCCAAGTCCTGTGGCTCTGACCTCTGAACTGAAACTCATCTCTCCTTAGCCCAGCTGTGACTTCGTCACTGACAGAAACTAATGGTCAACACTGTCAGGGTGACATGGTGCTTACGATGATGAATGCGGCCGGTGGCATGCCCTCTGACCCAATGTCAGGCAGAAAGCAGGTCATTTTTCAACTGAGCCATTAAAATAAAACAAACCAAAGACTTGGGGGAAGGAGGGGGTGATCATGCAGAAAATTGTTATATTGCACGCATGTTTCCACAGCCTTCTGGAACCTTCTTGGTGCCCGGTTCCCTCGATCGCCTTCCCCTCCTGCTTGGCCTCTGGCCCCGCTGAATGCACATGGTGGCCCCGTGGCCCCACTGAGCTCCCACCTAACCCGCGCGTCCTCTCTGGGTGTGGGCACAGAGGCGTTTACGCTCGGCTGGAAGCTGCCGCTTTGCCTAAGAGCAGAGGGGCCGGTGACTGATGACACGGGACAGACGCTCAGGCCCCCAGGCACGGAGAGAGCGCACGCCACGCAGTGCCCCTCCCCGCGGCCCCAGGGCTGTGATTGCACACAGTGTGGAGAAACTGAGGCATGGAGCATCACGGGAGAGGCCGGCAAGCTGGCACTGCTAAAACTTAGAGTGAGGGTCCCACAGAGCCAATCTCAGCCCAGTGGGTGGCGTTCACTCCACCTGGGGGCTGTTACTGGTATCTCCAAAACCCCGTGGTTCAGGGGCCCCAGGATCCACGCCTGGAGGGTGGCCTTGACAAGCTGCCCAGGCGTGGCCCCAGGTGCACACAGCTGGGTTCCCAGGTTAGGAGCATCGGCCTCGGGCTGGACAGGTGGGAGGCTCTGCCTCTGCCTGTGTAGCCCCGGGCAGGCTATGGACGCTCTGTGAACCTCGGTTGCCTCATCTACAAAATGGGAGCAAGACTGCTGACCTTGGCGGGGAAACAGGAGGCTACAGTGGGCCCACATAGTGTGGGCGCTGGCCACACCACTCCCCTGACCACGAAGACGCCCCAGAGGGAAGCCCCGGAGGGACTCTACCTGCCGCCCACCCGCTCAAGGGCAGGGGCCGCTCTCAGGTTCACCCTGCCATCTCTGAAGCCCATGCCCAGGCTGGGCCACTGGGTCTCTGACACCTCTGCCCGGTCCTCAGCAGGGGAGATGCCTGGATCAGAAATTCCTCTGTGACCACTGGGATCCACCCACAGGAGTACCTGACTGGACTCTCCGGGAAACACGCATGACATTAATCGTAACGCAAGCACATGGCTGACCCACACCCCCATGTGCCTGTGTGGAGTCCCCAAGCTACTGGAGGGAGTGGGGTCTGCAGAATACCCTTTCCCACCCCCAAGTGTGCAGGTGGAAGGAGATGTCCTGGCTTGCTCATTAAATGTGCCTACTTGACAAAGCAGGCACGGCTCCCTCGGCCAAGCGTGCCCTGAGCTGCCCACCACACGAGCACCCATGCCAGTATCTGTTACTGCTCTGGAGAGCTGTGAGCTGCAGGTGGCGTGAGCTGCGGGTGGTGTAGGCTGCGGGCGCCATAAGTTGCAGGTGCCGTGGGCTGTGGGTGCTGTGAGCTGTGGGTGCCATGGGGTGTGGGTGCCTTGAGCTACGGGTGCCATGAGCAGCAGGTGGTATGAGCTGTGGGTACCATGAGCTGCCAATGCATGCTACAGTGTGATTGAACGGCTCTGTTTCCTTAGACTCGTCCAGTCTCCCAGTGTTGAGAGGACAATAGTGCCCGGTGTTTTGTGGACTTCTACTTTGTCTCAAGGGACACGCCCCTGCCCAGACAGGAACCACCTGCTGCTCCAGTGGTGGCCAAGGTCACCAGTTGCCTGGGGCACCAGCCCTGACGCTCCAGCCGGGCCTGCCGATCCCAGGTGCCCTGCAGAACCCTGTGCATGTGGCAGTCCGGCCGGCCAGCCCCAGCTCCAGAAATGAAAGCCATCTGCCTACCTAGTGTGCGCCAGGATCATATACACCTAGTGTGCCAGGGCCCCAAAATAGCAAACCTTACCTTCGTCTTTGTCTTTGTCCTTGGCTGGTCTTCTAGGGTAGGGTGACTTGGGAGTCTTCTCTCTTTTGCAAGAACTGCTCTTGGCCCTTTTGGGTTTTTCCCTTAGAACTTCAGTGAGGAAGAGAAAGGAAGGAAGGGAGGGAGGGTGAGCAGTAAAATGACACACAGGCCCCGCCACATGGCTGCCCTGGGGTCCTATGCAAACACAGTTCCTAGAGTCATAAACATTGCCGGTCCTGGTCCCTGGTTGGTGAGAGCCAGGGTGGGCGGCTAACGCTGGGGACGTGGCACAGTCTGACTGTCACGTCCCCTGCAGTGCTCTGCCTGGGGACTGCCACTGGGGACTCCTCCCTAGAGAATCGGGCACACCTACTCAAATTCCCTCCCGAGTATCTGGTGGCTTCCCCTCCAGGCCCAGAGGTCCTGAGGACAGGAACCAGTTTCTCCTCTCTGAATCCAGCACCCAGCTGGGGGCCCAGGCCATGGGCACTCAGGACTGTTTGTGGAGTGAATGAATGACTGGACCGGCCAGGACCCAAGTGAATGCACAGAGTGGCAACAGTGGACTGAACACCTCTGGGACCAGGGCCAGGAAGAGCAAGGGCAAGACCTGGAGAGGCGTTGGCATGGCGGGGTGGACCCCTCTGCTGATGCGGAGGAAATGGAGAACCCCAGGGGATGCAGTTTGCTCAAAGTCCTGCAGAGAGTGCAGCGGCCACCGAGAGGGCCTGGCTTCGGAAGCTGACAGGTCATCTTTCCCTGCCTCCAAGCTTTAGTCTCCGCACAGCTGGGGTGGGGGCACATCTGGGAAGCCACCATGCGAGAGCCTGCCGTGTCTGACGGGTGTCCCACGGGTGGGGACCCCTAGAAGAGGACCCTGACCCAAAGGCGTCTGAACCTCCAAATGCCGCTGGGTCCAGGCTGGGCCTGTCCCTTGGTTTTACAGGCCCCAACTCTGCTGGCAGGAGGAGCCTCAAGAGCCAGGTCCTCTGCAAGGGACACATTCTATACGGTCCCCAGAGTCACTAGGTCCATAGAGACAGGAAGTAGGAAGGTAGGTGCCAGGGGCTGGGGGACGGAGATGGAGAGTAAGTGGGGACAGAGCTTCGGTTTGGGAAGATGGAAAGTTCTAGAGATGGAGGCTGGCAATGTCTGCACAGCGCGATGAATGTGCTTAGCGCCACTGAACTGGCCACTTAAAAAAAAAGGCCCTAGGCCGGGCGCGGTGGCTCAAGCCTGTAATCCCAGCACTTTGGGAGGCTGAGGCGGGTGGATCACGAGGTCAGGAGATCGAGACCATCCTGGCTAACATGGTGAAACCCTGTCTCTACTAAAAATACAAAAAACTAGCTGGGCGAGGTGGCGGGCGCCTGTAGTCCCAGCTACTCGGAGGCTGAGGCAGGAGAATGGCGTAAACCCGAGAGGCGGAGCTTGCAGTGAGCTGAGATCCGGCTACTGCACTCCAGCCTGGGCGACAGAGCAAGACTCCATCTCAAAAAAAAAAAAAAAGGCCCTCCTCCATGCCTGCTTCTGGAGAGTTCTCAAACTGGGAGCATGAAAACGAGGCTGCCAGGAGCCGGTGACCAATAGGATGGAGTGGCTGAGGTCCCTGAGTGACCCATTGCTGGACCCTGAACTTGACCTGGGGCAGGGGCAGAGAGAGTGGCCACCTGGACAAGCCGATGCCATTGGGGTCCCCCGGAAGGCGGAGGAGGGAGGAACAAAATGGCGCTGACCACGGGGCTCAGGTGGAACTGGATCTGGACGGGCCGGAGTGCCCCTGCAACTGCGGGGTGAGGGAGAGGGCTCTGTCCCCTGCTCTCTGAGGGCCAGCCCAGGACCCCGCCCACATCTGCACTGGCTCACACACCACATGGGAGGGACACACCCAAATGCGTGCCTGTGGCTGCCGCCCCACCAGACCTCATGAAGAAACCATCAACCTGGGCACACCCGGCCAGCACTGCACCGCTGGGATGGGTGACAACTGTCCCCACGAAAACGCACATGATTCCTGTGCTGAGCCCGAAACACCTCTGCTCCCAAGCTCCCCATCCTTCATTCTGGGTCTCAGGAATCTTGCCAGCATCTGCCTCTCTCCGGACTGGGGAGAGCCTCCTGCATCCATTTTGCCCCGGCAGCAGAGTGAGCCTGCCCAAGCCCAGCTCACGGCCACTCCCGGCCTAGGCCTAACGGCTCCCATTGCCCGGGATAAAGGCCACATCCTCCAGCCCCCAGCAGCAGCTCCTGCCCCCTGCATCCTACCCCTCCCATTTGTCAAACAAATGAGTGAGTAAAAACCTGGTGGGGGCCGGGCGCGGTGGCTCAAGCCTGTAATCCCAGCACTTTGGGAGGCCGAGACGAGCGGATCACAAGGTCAGGAGATCGAGACCATCCTGGCTAACATGGTGAAACCCCATCTCTACTAAAAAACATACAAACAAAAAAAACTAGCCGGGTGAGTGGTGGGCACCTGTAGTCCCAGCTACTCGGGAGGCTGAGGCAGGAGAATGGCGTAAACCCGGGAGGCGGAGCTTGCAGTGAGCTGGGATCCGGCCACTGCACTCCAGCCTGGGCGACAGAGTGAGACTCCGTCTCAAAAAAAAAAAAAAAAACAAAAACCTGGTGGGGCCCTTGGCCCTTGGCCCTTGGCCCCGGCTCCTTCCTCACAGGCCTGGGAGCCTGCCAATGGTTCAGCGTCTCCCGCTCTGTGGGCTGGATGCCTCGAATCTGCAAGACGGAAAAGCAAGCCCAGGAGCTGGCACGGACCTGGAGGGCCCCAGGCCCACTCCCTGTGGCTGGCATGAGGCCACACGGGAAATTCCTTGCCTATTTTGTGCAGGAGATCTCTCCGGGAAAAAAAAAAAAAAAAATGCCCCTGTTCAACTCCCCTACCCTGCAGGGCCTGCCTGGATTCCTGTCTCACTGGAGAGGCAGAGGGTTACAACAGGCTCCAGAGAATGGCAGTCTGGCTCCAAATCCCCGCTTGGCCTCTTTCCAGTTGGGGTCCTCCCTGACCCTGTGTCTTTGTGAGTGTGGTCCAGCCTGTGCTGCCCATATCATGGCCTGAGCATGTAACCCGGAGCACCAGGGCAGCCAGCCACAGAGCCACTCACCAGGAACCTGGTGCTGGGAGACCCTGGAGAGCGCGTGCCCCTGGCCACGGGAGGCCTTGGCTTCAACTCTGCGCTCAGCCGCGCTCAAGATGCCGAAACCTGGAACAGGGTGAAAAGAAGAAGGCAGCGTGAGGAGAGAGATCCACAAAAAATTTCCAAGAAAAGGTTCCATTTTGGCAGCAGCTCAAGAGCCTTTATTTATTTATTTGAGACAAAGTCTCACGGTCACCCAAGCTGGAGGGCAGTGGTGCAATCTCAGCTCACGACAACCTCTGCCTCCTGAAGCTCTGTCCCCACGAAACACTCACGCCACTGCACTCCAACCTGGGCGACAGAGCGAGACTCCATCTCGAACAAATAAAAAAATAAAAAATAAATATAAAATAAAATAAAGGAGGAAAACATCTTCCGTGTTTTCTTAGGAAAAGAGTTAAATACCTGGACACAGAGAATCCACAGGACTGGCTCTCAACATTACTCCAACAGGGAAGCCGTTTCCGAACTTTTTTTTTTTTTTTTGAGATGGAGTCTCGCTCTGTGGCCCAGGCTGGAGTGCAGTGGCCAGATCTCAGCTCACTGCAAGCTCTGCCTCCGGGGTCTACGCCATTCTCCCGCCTTAGCCTCCCGAGTAGCTGGGACTACAGGCGCCCGCCACCTCGCCCGGCTAATTTTTTTTTTTTTTTGGTATTTTTTAGTAGAGACGGGGTTTCACCATGTTAGCCAGGATGGTCTCGATCTCCTGATCTCGTGATCCGCCCGCCTTGGCCTCCCAAAGTGCTGGGATTACAAGCTTGAGCCACCGCGCCCGGCCTCCAAACTTCTTTAGTTACCACTCCCACCCTTGACCCCTCCAAAGCCAAGACCCCCACCACACTCCCACCCCTGTCCCTGCAGGAGGGAAGCCGCCAGACTTTCCAAATCCCAGGCTGACATTTTAGGACACTCCTGACCTAAGTCCCCACAAGCCTGACCATGCAGCGTCCCCCGAGGCTACAGGGACAAAGGCACAGACTCTAGGTCCAGAGACCAGGCCCCCTCTTCCAGCCCCGCAAGCCCTGTGTGCCCCCCGTCCTGGGTGCTGGCGTCTCCACCGCTCCCCTGCCGTCTCCAGGGAGGGATCCACATCATGGACCCGGCTCAGAAGCACCCCTTCATGACTCCTAATCCCCACCCTGGGGGCACACTGCATACACCCGGCTGGCCCCCACCACGTGCCCAGCACAGCTCGATCCTGCCCGCTCTCCACCCTCCCAACAGCCTCACAGCCCTCCTGCCCCTCTCTGGCAAAGCGGCCACTGACCTGAGCATTCAGGGGCTGGAGGGGGATTTTTTGCCTCTTGGGTCTTCCTCCTAAGCGCCAACACGGAGGCTTTGTGGCGTCTGGAGGTGCTGGAGGGGGCTGAGGTGCCCAGGGATGCACAGCTTCCCTGCTGCCACGCCTGGGCCCGGATCTTGTCTCTCAGCTGCTCCAGCCGTGGGTCACTCTTTCTGGGCCGCCACCGGGGCCCCAACACCTGAGGGGGCCTCTCCTTCCAGGACACACACACTTCATGGCCCCCCGAAGAACCCGAGAGGCGGCCCGATGACACCGAGCTGTCGCCATCCCTGACCTCCGGGCCTGTGGACCACATGGGCAGGCTGCGGGCCTTCCCCCAGGGGCCTGGCTCCTCGAGGTCTTCAGACCCGACCATGTGGGGAGCTGCCCAGGGTGGGTCCGGCTGCTGGGAGGACCACCTCAGGGATGCCACGTCATCCTCGGCTGCAGGTGCGCGGAGCCTGGGAGGGAACAGCAGACACGCAGGTCAGATGTGCAGGTGGAGAAGTGCTGAGTAGAGCTGCTCAGACTGGCCCCACCTCCCCAGGCATTCCTGCTCTGCAGACTGGAGGTGGAGAGGAGGGCCTGGAACATACCCCACCTCAAGGACAGCCCCAGCATTCTCTCTCAAGCCCTGACCACACCCCTCTGAGGTAGGCAATATGATTGGCCTCATTTACAGATGGAGAAACTGAGTCTCAGAGAGGCCGGACTGCCTGCCCAAAGGCACAGTCAGAGGCAGCCACAGCACTCTGACCCCACACCCTCGTATCTTGCACAGAGCTGCTGCCTCCCGGGGCAGGCATGGCACCTGCCAGCAGTGCGGCCCCCGCCCGAGTCCACGCAGATGCTACCTGGGCTTGGCACCAGCCTCCCAGTCGGCTGCTCTCCCTGGGGCCCCATGGGAGAAGAGGCCCTGCCTCTGGCTGTTCTTGTGGCCGAACTGAGGCGTGTCCCCCAGGCGGGTGGGCAGCGTGCCCATGACCAGGGTTGGCATGGCCGCAGGGCCAAGGGGTGAACAGGTGCAAGGCCAGCCTGGCCCGACCTGCCTGGGGTCGCTGCTGCCTTCACATGACGGCTTCGAGGCCTGCAGCCCCGCCTACGACCCTGCCCAGGATGGGCTGGCCGCTGCCTGGCTCCGGATGCCCGCCTGTGCCGGTCCCTTGGCCCACGATGGAAACCCTCAGGTGGGTCATTGAAACTGGGCTGGCACGGTGGGCAGCCCGGCCCTGGGCTGGCCACAGCTGGGGGCCTTCCTAATGAGCTGTCTCTTGGTGGGGTGGGGGAGAGTTCCGGCTGGCCTGGTGACAGCATAATAACCTTGTCACTCAGCGACAGAGCCTCAGGCCTTCAGTTCCTGCTGGGGCTCTCAGCAGTGCCCCACCCAGCCCTCCCAGGCCCAGAATGACATGCAGGGAGGGAATGGGGCCGGGCTGGGCTTGTGGGGTCGGGGTTGGGCAAGTTTCTGGTTGGTGGGCGCGGGGGCCTAATCCCAGGTCAGAGTCAGGCTCAATTCAGTCTGAGGCACAGAGGTCCCAGCAGTTGTGGGGCCCAGCCCAGACATCCCAACAGAAACACATCAGCCGCCACCCTGTCAGTTCCATGGGGCTGGGCAGGGGAAGGGACGCTGGCTTCTGGGCTCACCCTGGTGTAGGGCAGAAGGCACCCTTTGCCCACAGTGATAGTGGCAGAGATGCTGGGTGCTGCCCCAGCTCAGGAGCCCCCACTGGCCTCCTCGGCCCCTGCACACCCCAGTAGGGCCCTGGTGGGGCAGTGTGGTGAGGAGGACATGGTTCTGCAGTCCCTGAGGGGGAACTCGGACTCAGATCCCAGTTCCCTCCCAGCTCCTTCCCCACCCCCACTGGCAGTGCCACCTTGGAGCCTGGGGACCCCACCCCACTGCCTCTGGGGACTGTGAGCACCTAGCGAGTCCACCTCTGTGGGGTGTGGCAGTGGCATGGAGCTGAGGTGATAATGAGCACGGATTTGTTTCAGGAATGGCCCTTAAGGTGCCCCTTCCCAAGTGACCCCAGGGAAGGGGGTTCTGCAGCAAAAGACTCCCTAAGCCTAGGCAGGCATGAAGGATGGAGGGCCCTCGGCTCACTCCATAGAACCTGTTCTGGAACCGCCAGGTGAACGCCTGGAGATGCCGCCCAAGCCCAGCCCCACATAGGCACAGGGCTCAGGGGAGGTTCCGAGCCAAACGGGGCCCTGATCACTGGCAGGCACAGCCACGGGCATCCAGGGCACAGAGGCTGAGCCACCAGCAGCCTCGGAGGGGAAGGAGAGAGGAGCCATCCAAGGACAGGCAGGCCCTGCGTGAAATGCGAGGTGCGGCCACCTCCACCCCCACCTGGCCTGTCTGCACCCTCCTAGCGCCAGGGCATGAGCCCATTCCTGGGATGAGGCAGGGACAAGGATGACCCTCGGGCTGCTATGCCCTGGGATGTTACAGGAAGCTTCAGGGAACCAGTGGTGTGACCCACAGGGTCCCCATCGCCCTCGGAGCCTGGACAGCTCTCAGGCACCCAGAAGGCAGCTCCACTTCCAGCCTCCTTCCATTACCTACAGAGCCTGGCTCTGCGCGGGGATCCCTCTGCCACCTCTGCACCTCGGGGCCATCTGGGTGGCGCACAGACCTGGTCCCCCTGCTGACAGGTTGCCACCTCCCTGCCAGGCCTTCAGGCTCCCAAATCAGCAGTGGTCTTGGGCTCTCAGCCCTGCTCCCATAAAGGGACAGGGGTAAGGTCCTTATGAGCAGAAGAGGCCAGGCCTGGTGGCTCCCTTTTTCCCACGAGCAGGAAAACCACCCAGCCACTCAGCAGCTGCCTGGAGGCTCTGGAAGGAGCCGCATCATAAACGCAGCAGGACGGCCGTGGAAATGCGTTATTGTGGCCAGGAACAAAATCATGACAGCAAATGCCTGGGAAGGGAAAAGCAAATCCAGCGAGCAGAGCATCACGAGGTCCTGCGAGTCGCCCCCACCGCCAGCTTCCTTCCTTCTCCTCCCCATCTGCCCTGGGGGACAGCTGAGCCTCGGTCCCGCTGGCCTGGTCACCGGCCGAAGCTTTCCAGACACAGCTCTGAATCAGGGGACGCACGTCAGCTCCCGAAGGCTGTTCCATCTGTCCAGGACCCTCTGCTGATGTCCGTGCCAGAGGGACCGCTCACAGCCTGCACCAGCTGGTGCCCCTGCCCTGCCCCCAGGAGACTCAGCCTGCTGGGATACGAGGCTTGGGGCTGCTCAGCATGGGGTGGACAGGAACAGCAAGGCTCCGAGACGGCCACTGGGCAGAGGCTGCAGCCCCAGTGAAGGGGTATCCCCTGGGCAAGCCGGGCCCGCCCTGTCCCCAGCAGCACAGGAGCCCTGCAGCCAGGCTCAGCCAGCCATGTCCCCACCCCGCTCCAGGCCTAGCTGGGTTCATACCCACTCAGACCCTGCACCTTGGCTCCAGGCCCCTCCGCAGCCACACCGCTCCCTCCACCTCGGCCCACCATGCTCCAGTCCGGCTCAGTGAGGCACACGTAGTTCCCCTCTGCCGCTCCTCCCAGGCCTCCCTCCCTGGGGGGATGGTCCCTGGGGGCAGGAAGTAGCCTTGCGCGTGGCACACACTGGCGTGCAGATGCTGGAAGAGCGTTCCAGCGCCCCCAGTGCACCGGGCGCCGTGGCAAGTGCTTGAGGACTTATTTTACACCATCTCAGGGCAATCCCACGGGAGAAATGCAGGTGCTACCTCCACTTAACCGGGGGACGAGGCTCAGCCTAAGTCATGTGTCCAGGGTCCCAGCAGGGTCAGAAGGCCGGGCGTGCCAAGCCGTCCCACACCTTCCATGTCTCCAAGGCCAGGCCAGGGAATAGCAGCAGCCACCTAGGGTCCCAGCATCATGCAGAGCCACTGCATGGGGATGGCACCTCAGCCAGGAGGGGCTGGGATGAAAAGCCCACAGAACAGCCATGCAGCTCCCCTTCGCAGCGACCTTGGGGCCCAGAGGCCAAGAGCACCGATTCCCAGACACACGGCTGTTTCCGAGGCTGGCGACGGCCGGCCAGTCGTTCAACCCTCTGGGCACGAGTCTTCCCCGCTGTAAAGTGAGCGGAGGGTCAGCCCCAGCTGCTAGGACTCCTGGGGGTCAGAAGACACGTGGAGTACACAGTGCTCACCCTGGGGCTGGGGTGGGGGAAGAAAGGAAGCCAGGGAGGGACCAAGACAGCACCTCTGTCCTCAAAGGGCGGCTCGGCGCCCAGGAAAGGAAAAAGGGCAGGTTTCCAGGGCCCAGGAGAAGCCCTCCCAGCAGCACCAGCTCCCGGGGGTGACCCAGGTGCGGGGAAATGACCCGCAGGGGACAAGGATGCCTGGGCACCGTGGGTTCCACACACCCAAAAGCACATGCCTCCCCGTGATACACAACACACAGCACAACACACACACAACACATAAAAGTACACACACCACACATACTACATGCACCACACACAACACACATGGACACACACACCACACACATAACAAAGCACACACACACTGCAGGCACTACACACAACACACACCATAAACACACACAATACAGATATATAACACACCAGACACACACCACACCACACAACACACGCACCACACACACACATCACACACAGAGACACACAACACACACACCACATGCCATACACAACACACACATCTCACACACACCACACATACACCACACACAACACACAGATCACACAACACACAGAAACACACAACACATCACACAACACACAGACACACAACACAGATAATCCACATCACACACACGATACACAGACAACACAAACCACACACAACACACAGAAACACCACACACATACACAGATTCACAACACACACTTCATGCACACAACACAAACAACACATATCTCACACAATACACAGAAACACACACCACACATATCACACAACACAGACACACAACACACAGACAATACACATCACACATACACTATACACAGACAACACACACACCATGCACAACACACAGAAACACACACCACACACATCACATAACACACACACAGCACACACACGTCATACAGACAACACACATCACACACAATACACATCACACACACCACACATATCACACAACACACAGACACACAACACACAGACACTACACAAACACAACACAGACAATACACATCACACACATAATACACAGACAATACACACAACACACAGAAACCACACACATCACACAACACACACACTTCACACAAGCACAATACACATCACACATAATACACAGACAACCCACATACCACACACAGACACACAACACAGACACACGTTACACACATGACACACAGACAACACACGCACCACACACAACACTCGCAAACACATATCACACATACACACAACACAGATCACACAGACACACACACCACATGCAGACATACAAACTCACAGACATGCAACACACATTGCACACAGACACACAAACAACACACATCACATCCGTATACACACACCACACACACAGACACACAACACACATTACACACACAACACAGACAACACATCTCATACACTGACAACATCCATTATACACCCATTACATGCACAGACACACACCACACACAGGACACACAATACATGGAAAAACACATAACATACATCACACATGCAGGCAATGCACACAACACACAGAGACAACACGCACACCACACAATACACACAACACACATACCACACACCACACACCTCTGCCCAGCTCCGTGCAGGTGTAGCCTGCAGGTGGCACCTCCCACGGCAAGCGTAGCCGGCTGCCGCCGTGGAAGCCTGTTGGCACTCTAGCCTGTGGCATATGCCGCACTTCTGCTGCGGTCTTGGCTGGCGGGGCTGGGTGGGTGGCAGGGTGGGGGGCTTCCTCCTGGAAGCTGGTGGCAGCTCTGCTCTAATTAGCGACACTGTTTACTTGGCACCGCCTCGCCCTAGAAAAGCAAACCCTAGGCAGGCCCAAGCAGGCCTGGGGGACGGAGCCAGTGGGCCGTGAAGGAGAGGTGCCCGCCACGCCCCTGCCTCACGGGGCCCAGGGCTGGAGACCGCAGAGCCCTCTGCAGCCACGGCAGCCGAGCACAGGCCTGGACGTGGGCATGGCACCCAGCATGGCACCCAACCTCCACGTCCTCAGCCCTGGCCCTAGGTGCCAAGCAGTGACCCCTGGCAGCAGACACACCAGGCTGGCCCTGCCCCCTGGCTGGAGGCTCCAGCCACCCTCAACCATGCCCTGAGGCCACCAGGCGCCCAGGAAAGGGGAAGGTTTCCAGCGTCCCAAGAGAAGCCCGTCCAGCAGTGCCAGCTCTGTAAGGCTGACCAGAGGTGCGGGGCTGACCCAGGTGCGGGGAAATGACCCGCAGGGGATGAGGACGCCTGGGCACCTGGGGACTCATACACCCAAAAGCACATGCACCCGGTGATATTCAACACACAGCACACACACCCGCACAAACACAACATACACATAAACACACAACACACACAACACACAGATACATATACATGCAGTGCACGCACACCACACACAAACACATACACAGACACACAAATACAACACACAGATACACACACACAGTACACACACGCCACACACAAACACAACACACACACAACGCACACAACACACAGATAAGTAGTACACACACACCACACAAAAACATATACACACAAAGACGCACAAACATAACACACACAGATACACAGTGCGCACACACAGACACACACATCACACACACACCATGCACACACACAAAATACACAACACACACAGGCACACAACACACACACAGACCACACATCACATACATACCACATGTACACATGACACAACGCGAATACCCAGGCAACACACACCGTACACATTCACACACAGCACACACAGACAATACACAACACACACACACACACACACACACACACACGCCTGCCCAGGTCTGCAGGGCAGACAAGGCCAGCCTGGGCCGCTAGGATACCTGCCCCTCCAGCCTTGGCTGCATGATGCTGCAGACCTGCCCCATGACGCTGCAGACAGTTCAGACACCAGCCACTCCCCCTGGGACTCGGCCGGGCACAGGGGGGACTGGACCACATGGAGGTGGCAGATGCAAGGGTGGGAAGGAGGTGGCACAACAGCCAGCTATTTGTGAAGACCCTAGGGGAGAGTGCCAGGGGGGAAGCCAGACGGAAACTCTGAAAGGGGTGAGATGAGGTGGAGAGAAATCATAGGGATAGTGGCCCTGTCCTTAGAGGAGTGACAGGTAGGACCCGGGGTCATAGTTGCCGGCACCCCTCCAACCTCTAGGCCCCAGTCCCTGCAATACCCTCGGCCAGCCGCCACGTGTGGTGATGCAGCCCCCTAATAAAAGCCCTGGCCTACGGCACACACGGGTAGCTCAGAGCTGCTGCAAGACACCGTCCACCACAGCCGAGGAGAGGCCACAGCCACGCCAGCAAAGCGTGAGGGCGGCAGCCCCTGCGGCAGGCCACCCCTCACCCCCCAGGACCGCTGTGGATAGCAACGTCTCCCAAGCCAGTGTGGCCCGG
The DNA here is from genome assembly GCF_003255815.1 of Theropithecus gelada. Classification (NCBI taxonomy): domain Eukaryota; kingdom Metazoa; phylum Chordata; class Mammalia; order Primates; family Cercopithecidae; genus Theropithecus; species Theropithecus gelada. Next base: position 1,960,392 of record NC_037683.1, on the reverse strand, counting down.
GGCACCCATACCTGTGCCTAGCATGTTCCCCAGGCAACCATGCAGCTGTGGAGCCTGAGACCTGGCAGCGGCCGGCATGGGATGCCACCAGGAGAGGAGCCACGGACATCCCCGCCTCGGGGTGCAGAACGGTCAGCTGGGCCCCCTTTGTGGGGGTACAGTAGTGAGCCTCCGTCAGCCATGGAGGTACAGTGATAAGCCTCCGTCAGCCGGCTGCCTCCACCTCTACCACACACTGCCCAGTAGGACCAAATGTAGGACCAGGCATCAGCCGTCTGGGGCTGGGCAGTGTTTATCCCCATTTCACAGATGGGGAAACTGAGATAGTTCATTACGTGACGACTTCATCCCAGGGCCCTACCTGGGACCTAAGCCCAGAGGCAGGGCAGCCCAGTGGGTGGGGAAAGGAAAATTCCTGTCCCGGGGATAGCCTGGCTTTGCCCGTAAGGGGGCCCCCAAGCCGTCAGAGGGAGCCCCTAGGTGGGAAGACCCCCTCCCCTACCCAGGGGAGCTGGATGGAAGCGTGTGGGCTGCTCTCTCCCGGCTAAGTTCCCGGAAGAGGCAAGTCTAAGCCCCTCCCCACTGGCCTGTGCCCTTTCACCCCCTCCCATCAACCCCAGCGGCTCTGCAGCCCCAGGCCCCTCCTCAGGGTACAAAGCCCCCTACTCACCCGCTGGAAGGCCCGGCCGCCCCGTCCGTCATGGGAAGCACCCGCGACTCGAAGGCCACTGCCCACAGCGCACAGGAACCCTGGGAGCTGGTACCTTCAGGGAGGGGAGGGACGTGGTTGCCAGAGAAACTCCAGGCGTCTGTGTAGGCTCCTCCCCGGCAGCTCCAGAGCCCTGCCGCAGCCCCAGCACTCACCAGGGGCCTCACCTGGACGCTACCCCACCCCCCCGGCCACCCAACCCCACCCCCCGGGGCCCCCAGCCCTGCTGTGGGCGGGATGGGGTGGGGCAACACCTGGGGCGCTCCACCCTGTTAGGCCCTGAGGGGCTGTGGGGGGCTGAGCAGGGGAAGGGTCTCCAGGCACCACCAAGGACCCCACCCTGACTGGCAGGGGGCAGGCACACACTTGGGGCACCCCACCCACGCCCCTGCTGTGCTCCCCAAGGACAGCAGGGGAGGGCGGGGCCATCAGAGCCCCCAGCAAGCCCTCCCAGCTTGCTGCACCCCTCATTTCTACGTCTTCCCCTGGGACCCCCCACCCAGCCAGCAGGGCCTGGCAGCTGCAGGCTTCCAGCCCGGAGCTGCTTCCGAACCTCGAAGCAGTTCTGTGGAAGGGCGGCCCGTGGGGCAGTTCGGGCCTGGCTGGGGGACTGACAGAGGCACAGCCAAGTCCAGTGACACCAAACTCAACCCTGAAGGCCACTCGGCTGCTGGAGTAGAACCTATCTACTACCAAAAACAGTTAAAAACTAGCCAGGCTGGGGCGGTCAGTCGGGGGCGGAGGTGTAACGGGAGGGCAGTGGGGATCCCGGCTGCCGGCCTCTCTCTCCTGCTGGGCCCCGTGGCCCCTACCCAGGGTGTTGGGTACCTGGGTCCTTGGAACCCGAGCTTCCCCGTAGGCCATTAGGCCAGTTTTTCAACTAAGGGCGCTAATCAGTTTGCAGCACAGGACGCGCTGCCCCCACTCCCCGCCCACTCCCAAAACGGGTGCCTTGGGGTCCAGGGATCCGCTTGGGGACAGGCAGCCTGTGTGACCCCTGAAAATCCAGGGTTCTCCCAGGGGACCTATATGACCATGGGGATGCCAGCAGGTGGCACCCTCTCCCCGTCCTGGCGGGGTTACCCGCAGGGCTGGGCTGCTGGTGGAGAGGGTGGGGTCCCTGACACCCATCACCCGCCCCCAAGAAAATGTGTCCCTCCAACCCAGAAAAGCGCCGTAGGAAAACAAATCGGTTGCCAAGAAACTCATTTTGGTGTTCAGATTGGAGTTGGGGCCGGGCGCGGTGGCTCAAGCCTGTAATCCCAGCACTCTGGGAGGCCGAGACGGGCGGATCACGAGGTCAGGAGATCGAGACCATCCTGGCTAACACGGTGAAACCCCGTCTCTACTAAAAAAATACAAAAAACTAGCCCGGCGAGGTAGAGGGCGCCTGTAGTCCCAGCTACTCGGGAGGCTGAGGCAGGAGAATGGCGTGAACCCGGGAGGCGGAGCTTGCAGTGAGCTGAGATCTGGCCACTGCACTCCAGCCTGGGCCACAGAGCGAGACTCCGTCTCAAAAAAAAAAAAAAAAAGAATACAGTCTTTCCAAGCGTATATGGAACATGGATGGGAATTGACCACCTACTTTGTCTAGAAAAGAAGTCGTAAGATATTTCAAGGAGGCTGGGCGCGGTGGCTCAAGCCTGTAATCCCAGCGCTTTGGGAGGCCGAGGCGGGTGGATCATGAGGTCAGGAGATCGAGACCATCCTGGCTAACATGGTGAAACCCCGTCTCTACTAAAAATACAAAAAACTAGCTGGGCGTGGTGGCGGGCGCCTGTAGTCCCAGCTACTCAGAGGCTGAGACAGGAGAATGGCGTGAACCTGGGAGGCGGAGCTTGCAGTGAGCCGAGATCCCGCCACTGCACTCCAGCCTGGGTGACACAGCGCGAGACTCCGTCTCAAAAAAAAAAAAAAAAAAAAGATATTTCAAGGAATCAGTGTCGTTACCTGACCACATCCCAATGTCGTTAAAAAATTTTTGAGCTAGGCCGGGCGCGGTGGCTCAAGCCTGTAATCCCAGCACTTTGGGAGGCCGAGACGGGCGGATCACGAGGTCAGGAGTTCGAGACCATCCTGGCTAACACGGTGAAACCCCGTCTCTACTAAGAAATACAAAAAATAGCCGGGCGAGGTGGCGGCGCCTGTAGTCCCAGCTACTCGGGAGGCTGAGGCAGGAGAATGGCGTGAACCCGGGAGGCGGAGCTTGCAGTGAGCTGAGATCCGGCCACTGCACTCCAGCCTGGACGACAGAGCGAGACTCCGTCTCAAAAAAAAAAAAAAAAAAAAACAGATTGGAGTTGGGAGCAAAGGCTGGGAGGTGGCCTGGTCTCTCCAGCGCTCCGGGTGTCCCGCTCCTCTGCAGGCAGCTGGGGGGCAGCAATCCCTTGGTCCCCAGAGATTGTTCAACACTGTCCCAGGCAAGGCCATGCTGCAGGTGGCCCCTATCCTTGGGCAGGGGGCCGGGAAGGGGCGGCCCCTGCGGGAGCTTCTTGGACCCTCAGCCTGCCTCAACACGGCCAGGAGGTGTCCAAGGATCCCAGATGAGGCCCTCGTGGGCTTATTCCCACCACGGATGGGTGGGCTTTTGGGGACAGCCTGACTTTGTCTATCAATGTCAGAGAAGCAGGGGGATGTTCACCTGGCCCAGAGCTGTGCACAGAACCTGCAAGAGGAGGCAAATTCCTACTGAGCGTCTGGACCATCCCCTACCCGCGTCCCTTCACGTTGGGTTATGGCTCCCAAGTGACCAAAACGGGGCAGCAGTGCTGCCATGGGGCCACACCAGCTCCTCCCTAGGCTCACCTGCTCTCTGACGAGAGGGAGCGGCCCCTGGGGCCTGTCTGGGGCGTTGGCTTCATGAGGGTTCACAGTGTTACTAACAAGAGCCTTCCTGATGACAGAGCTCAAACACTGCCCAGCTCTCGGCAGGCCCCACTCCCACCGGGCCCTGGGGTCAGGGTTCCAGGTGCAGGCTGAGGGTCCCCATGCACTTCAGCAGTTGTGCCAGCCCCAAAGCAGCCTTCCTCCATGTCTACAGAGGGGGGGCCCCAGCAGCCACTCAGGAGAGAACTCTGGCAGGAGCTGTGTGTGGCTCCATGTTGCTCAGAAGAGAGCCCTCGGCTGGGCATAGTGGCTCATACCTGTATTCCTATACTTTCAGAGGCTGAGGTGGAAGGATAGTTTGATGCTAGGAGTTTGAAACTGTCCTGGGCAACATGGCAAGACCGTATCTCTTTTTTTTTTTTTTTTTTTTTGTTTCTGAGACAGTGTCTCGCTCTGTCGCCCAGGCTGGAGTGCAGTGGCTGGATCTCAGCTCACTGCAAGCTCCGCCTCCCAGGTTCCCGCCATTCTCCTGCCTCAGCCTCCTGAGTAGCTGGGACTACAGGCGCCCACCACCTCGCCCAACTAGTTTTTTGTATTTTTTAGTAGAGATGGAGTTTCACTGTGTTAGCCAGGATGGTCTCGATCTCCTGACCTCGTGATCCGCCCGTCTCGGCCTCCCAAAGTGCTGGGATTACAGGCTTGAGCCACCATGCCCGGCCAGCAAGACCGTATCTCTACAAAAAAATTTAAAAATTAGCCAGGTGTGGTAGCATGTGCCTGTGGTCCCAGATACTCAGGAGGCCGAGGTGGGAGGATTGCTTGAGCCTGGGAGGTCAAGGCTACAGAAAGCCGACATTGCACCACTACACTCCAGCCTGGGCAACAGAGCAAGATCCCACCTCAAACAAAAGGAGAGCCCTCCCTGCTCCCTGTCCTCCTGCTGTTGAAGAGGCTACAGCGAGTCCTTTTCCACAATAGAGGGGTGTGATGGGCTTTCTCTCACCCTGGGGGCAGGGCAAAAAGTAGATAAATTGGTATTACAAGTGTCTTCGCAAAACAACCAAATAATGCTATGGGGCTTCCTATGAAAAATAGTTCCCTCCCCCTTTCCCAGAAGCAAGCACTCCCATTTCTAGCTGACTCCTTCGGTATTTACTCTGTGCCACCACAAAGCACATTCCTATCGCCGCTCCCCAACCTGTCAGGTTTAGGGGGTCCCCATACACCCCCACCTCTCGGTTTGTCTGACCACATATGTCCCTCCCCACCCTCCTCCTAAACTCAATATTCAGAATTTACATGAAAATACTATTTACAGCTGACTCTGTAGGGTCTACAAATACTTTTCCTCTTGTTTTCCCCCTGGATTGTATAAGTTTTGGTGCTTATGAATAACTGAACCTCAGATTTTCTTCCAAGTGTCTAAATTGCCTGTGGACATGCAAACGTCTGAGGCAGGTATCATCGCTTTAGTCTTCTGGAAGAAATTCCTCCAGAATCTTCTCCCCTGCTCCAAACTGGGTTGACGCCAGAGGAAGAGAGGCATCCCAGGATCTCCCCAGCAAGGTCATTCTGGAGCTCCCAGTGCTTCTCCTCTGAGGGAAACCCCTTGTTTCCTGTGTGCCCTCTTCTGTTTGTAGTTAGGCTCCTTTGTTTGGGGCAGCACGTCCCTCAAGTGGCTCCACGAGAAAGGGCGCATACCTGAAGGTTGTCTTTATTCCACCTGCCGTGTGAGCACTGGATGGTTAGTTTGGCTGGGTATAGAAGTCCAAATTGGGGAGACATTTTCCTGGAGAACTGTAAAGGCCTTTCCACATCGTCTTCTAGCTCCTGGAGTTGCTCTTGAAAAGTCCAAAGCGGGGCCGGGCGCGGTGGCTCAAGCCTGTAATCCCAGCACTTTGGGAGGCTGAGACGGGCGGATCACGAGGTCAGGAGATCGAGACCATCCTGGCGAACACGGTGAAACCCCGTCTCTACTAAAAAATACAAAAAACTAGCCGGGCGAGGTGGCGGGCGCCTGTAGTCCCAGCCACTCGGGAGGCTGAGGCAGGAGAATGGCGTGAACCCGGGAGGCGGAGCTTGCAGTGAGCTGAGATCCGGCCACTGCACTCCAGCCTGGGCGACAGAGCGGGACTCCGTCTCAAAAAAAAAAAAAAAAAAAAAAAAAAAAAGAAAAGTCCAAAGCATGCCAGGCTGGAAATACCATGAACCGTGCGTCCAGAAAGACCAAAGGCTTGTGGCTTGTGCTCCAGGGTAGACCACTTACAACTGATCAAGGCCACATGGCTGGTGCTGGACAGAAGGACACCAGCACCTCCAACGAGGTCAATGGGGACTCTCCTGCAGGCCAGGGGCTGTTACAGATAGCAATAGAGATGAGAAGATCCTAAAATAACAGAGGCCGGAGGGTGACGCTTAACTGCTAAACGCCAGGAGGTTGCAAATATCCTAATTAATGGCAGGGTCAGAGGGACATCGCCCTGGAGAGTTATGGAGATGATGAACACGGTGTCCCTGGGGCAGGATAGATGGGCAGTTGTCAACTTGTACTAGCAGAGTAAATTAAGGATGAGTGACTGAGAGCGGTAGCCCCAATAAAAAGTCACAGTCTTTGCTGGGGTTTGGACCTGAGCCAATCTTTAGACCTGGAACCGTTGACTGAAGAGGTTGCCAGGAGGGACATGTAATATTCTGGTCAGCCCTTCTCGACAGGGACCTATAGGAGCTGCACTGGGATAGGGGACTGCTGGACATTTGAGGATAGTGCGGTCAGGGTGACACGGATACCCAGAGACCCAGAATGTCATCATGCCCCCACATCGGGGCAGTCATTGGTAGAGCTCTGCCCAAGCTGCAGTTCCCAGTGGTCCTTACCCCAGGCTCTAAATAAGGGCTGGGATTGACATGTGGGGAGGGGGCCACTGGGACCCCTACATTGGACCCTTGGTCTGCAGGATAAGAGCACTCGTTATGATTCCCATGGGGAAGGCAAAGAGGAACCCACAAAACTAGGCCCCTTCCCAGCCAAGAGAAGAAAGCAAAGTAGCCTCACCCCAGGGGAGGGAGATGGCGAGGATGAGGCTCTAGGAGGTGCAGGGCTGTCAGTCCCCATCACAGCCCCGTGTAACTCACTGGTCCAGGCCAGCTCCTGGGATGTGGTGCGGTCTCCATTATGATCAGAAGTGGACTGCGTTCCAGACCTGGCACAGCCAACCATACGGGCTCATCATCCTTCCCTGGGGCCATGCGTACCTGCCCTGCCCCAGACCATCAAGGTCTTCCTCAGATGCCACATCGCTCCAGCCCATCAGTGACTTGATGCTGCAGGGCTGGGGGAGCAAAGGCCTCTGGGATACACATGCATCCAACAGGGCAGTGGTCTTGGGCGGCAGCAGCGTGCCCAGCACTCACCCACCATGCCATGATGGCTGAAAACCTGGAAAGATTCTGAGGCCTATCTCATCCATAAAGTATTTAAGGGGCAGTGGTTGGGGTGTTGCTCGGAGGTTGGGGTGTTGCTCAGAGGTCAGGGAGTTGCTTGGTGGTCAGGGTGTTATGCAGTGGCTGGGGTGTTGCTTAGAGGTTGGGGAGTTGCTTAGTGGTTGGGGTGTTGCTCGGTGGTTGGAGTGTTGCTTGGTGTTTGGGGTGTTGCTCAGTGGTTGGGTTGTTGCTTGGAGGTCAGGGTGTTGCTCAGTGGCTGGGGCGTTCCTTGGAGGTTGGAGTGTTGCTCAGCAGTCAGGGCATCACTCGGCAGTTGGGGCATCACTCAGTGGTTGGGGTGTCAGAGTGGTAGTCAGGATGTTGTTTAGTGGTCAGGGTATTGCATGGTGGTCGGGGTGTTGCTCGGTGGTTGGGGTGTCGCGTGGTGTTGGGATGTTTGGTGGTTCGCGTATTGTTTGGTAGTCAGGGTGTTATTTGGCAGTCAGGGCATTGCTCAGCAGTTGGGGTGTCACTCAGTGGTTGAGGTGTTGCTCCATGGTCAGGGTGTTGCTTGGTGGTTGGAGTGTTGCATGGTGTCTGGGATGTTGCATGGTGTTTGGGGTGTTGTTTGGTGGTCAGGGTGTTGCTCGGTGGTTGGGGTGTTGCTTGGTGGTTGGGGTGTTGCTCAGTGGTTGGGTTGTTGCTTGGAGGTCAGGATGTTACTCAGTGACTGGGGTGTTCCTCAGAGGTTGGGGTGTTGCTCAGCAGTCGGGGCATCACTCGGCAGTTGGGGCATCACTCAGTGGTTGGGGTGTCCCTCCATGGTCAGAGTGGTGGTCAGGATGTTGTTTAGTGGTCAGGGTGTTGCATGGTGGTTGGGGTGTTGTTTGGTGGTTGGGGTGTTGCTCGGTGGTTTGGGTGTTGCTTTGTGGTCATGGTGTTGCTCCATAGTCAGACTGTTGCTCAGAGGTTGGGGTGTTCCTCAGTGGCCAGGGTGTTCCTTGGAGGTTGGGGTGTTGCTTGGCAGTTGGGGCATCACTCAGTGGCTGGGGTGTCACTCGGTGGCTGGGGTGTTGCTCCATGGTCAGGTTGTTGCGTGGTGGTCAGGGTGTTGCTCTTTGGCTGTGGTGTTGCTCCATGGTCGGGGTGTTCCTCGGAGGTCAGGATTGATGTGTTGCTCCATGGTCAGCATGTTGCTCAGTGACTGGGGTGTTGCTCCATGGTCAGGGTGTTGCTTGGTGGTTGGGGTGTTGCTCAGTGGTCAGAGCATTGCTCGGTGGTTGGAGCATTGCTTGGTTGCCAGGGTGCTGCTCGGTGGTCAGAGTGTTGCTCGGTAGTTGGAGTGTTGCTCAGTGGTTGGGGTGGCGCTCGGTGGCTGGGGTGTCACTCCATTGTCAGGGTGTTCCTCAGAGGACAGGGTGTTGCTCCATGGTTGGGGTGTTGCTCGGTGGCTGAGGTGTTGCTCCATGGTTGGGGTGTTGCTCGGTGGCTGAGGTGTTGCTCTATGGTTGGGGTGTTTCTTGGTGGCCGGGGTGTTGCTCAGAGGTTGGGGTGTTGCTCAGTGGTCAGAGTGTTGCTTGGTGGTTGGAGCATTGCTTGGTTGCCAGGGTATTGCTTGGTGGCCAGGGTGTTGCTCAGAGGTCGGGGTGTTGCTCAGTGGTCAGAGTGTTGCTCGGTGGTTGGAGCATTGCTTGGTTGCCGGGTGTTGCTCGGTGGCCGGGGTGTTGCTTGGTGGTCAGGGTGTTGCTCGGTGGTTGGAGTGGTGCTCAGAGGTTGGGGTGTTGCTCGGTGGCCAGGGTGTTGCTTGGTGGCAGGATGTTCCTGGTCCTCTGCTCAAAAGTGAAAGCCAGATGGTTGCCTCTTCACCTGCTGCAAGGAAAGCAGCACAGACCTTGGGGGCCTGTTGGGTTCTGGGAGGCAGCACAGCCACACTGAGGGATATACTCTGGCCCTGTCCCGGGTGGCAGGAGGCTGCCAGCCCTGAGCAGGACACACAGCAGGGAAGGACTTGGCAGCAGGCCCAGGCTGAGGAGCAGAGAGCCCTCCTGGGGCCATTGTGGCCAGCAGACCTGCTGGAGTTGCCCGCAGCAGGGATGGGAATCAGGGCTGGGGGCTCATGGCAAGGCCCGGCGTGAGAATCTCGGCCCAGGCCCTGGGGTTCTGAGCGAGGCTTTCATCTACAGCAGGGCAGGGAGCCACGCACTGCTATGGAATGAATGTGTATCCCACAATGCATAGATTGGAGCCCTCACCCCCTGAGTGGGCAGAGTAAGGAAGTGACAAAGGTGACAGGAGGTCCCAAGGCCAGACCCTGATCAGATGGGGCTGGAGTCCTAAGAAGGACACACACTAGAGAGCTCACTGTCGCCACCCCCAGGAGAGGCCGTGTGAGGACACAGCACAGGGACGGCTCTCTCTGTGTCTCCTAGGACCCAGCCCTCACCAGAAACCGAATCAGAGAACCTTGACCTCACACTGGCATTCCCAGTACTGTGAGAAATGAGCGCTGTCATTTAAGCCGCCCGCCTATGGTGACTTGCTATGCCAGCCCACGCAGACCAAGACACACAATTTTTGAAAACCAAGTCCAGGCCGGGCGCGGTGGCTCACGCCTGTAATCCCAGCACTTTGGGAGGCCGAGGCGGGCGGATCACGAGGTCAGGAGATCGAGACCATCCTGGCTAACATGGTGAAACCCCGTCTCTACTAAAAATGCAAAAAATTAGCCGGGCGAAGCGGCGGGCGCCTGTAGTCCCAGCTACTCGGGAGGCTGAGGCAGGAGAATGGCGTGAACCCGGGAGGCGGAGCTTGCAGTGAGCCGAGATCGCGCCACTGCACTCCAGCCTGGGCGACTAAGTGAGACTCTGTCTCAAAAAAAAAAAAAAAAAAAAAAGAAAACCAAGTCCAGGCCGGGCACGGTGGCTCACGCCTGTAATCCCAGCAGTTTGGGAGGCCAAGGCGAGCGGATCACGAGGTCAGGAGATGGAGACCATCCTGGCTAACTGGTTAAGTAGAAACCCCGTCTCTACTAAAAATACAAAAAAATTAGCCGGGCGCGGTGGGCTACTTGGGAGGCTGAAGCAGGAGAATGGTGTGAACCAGGGAGGTGAAGCTTGTAGTGAGCCGAGATCGCGCCACTGCACTCCAGCCTGGATGACAGAGTGAGACCCCATCTCAAAAAAAAAAAAAAAAAGGAAAGAAAAGTCCTGCTGGGCTACTGGACCCCAGTGGAGACAGGCACCTGGCCAGGCATGTCAGGGTATGAGGTGGCAAGAGCTGCCCACCGTGAGCTGACACACCCAGTCCCACCAAACCCTAAGGTGGCATACCCAGCAGGGTCCGCTGTGCAATGGGCATGGATGCATGAGGACAGATGTGGGGAAGGCAGAAGGCACCACAGTGTGGGCAGGTGCCCAGTCCCAGTCCCGTGGGGCCCACCCACCCTCGGGGGCTCTCCCAGGACCGCTGGAGGAGGGGTAGCTGGCCAGGCCTGGGTTACCGATGGATAGGCTCAGGGAGCAATGAAATGGGTACAGCTGCACATCAGTGCCTCTGGGGAGGCTCTGAAAGGCTGTGGTGCAGTCACCCTCAGAGGGACTCTGACATTGCCCCGGTCACCCTCGTGTGGGGGAAGGGAAGCAGCCTGAGGGGAGAATAGAAACGGAGTCATGGGCAGTAGCAAATGTCCTATCTGGCTGGTTAGGAATCTACAAGAAACAGATGGAGCCGTCAGGGAAAGGAGGCCTGGGCAGAGGCGTGTGGGGAGTGAGTGGGCTCCTGGGAGGCCTGGGCAGAGGTGTGCGGGGTATGGGGGACTCCCGGGAGCAGAACAGTGTGCCGTCTTTGTATCACAGTCTGCATTCTCCAGAGAGTAACTGCTGAGACACTGAGCAGCCGAGCACACAGCACTGTCCAGCCCGCCGGGCATCAGCCACTCCTGCTGGCCAGGGGCTCGCCCACAAAGTGACCACCATGGTGGCAGACAGTCAGACTCTCAGGGACCTAGCGAGCGGTCCAGCTCTGCTCCCTGTCTCCATGCCGCGCTCCTCCCCAGCCGTCCAGTTCCACAGTGGGGTCTCCTCCCTGGGCCCCTGATCTCTGTGACGCACAGTTTGAGATGCAAACAAACTCCCTGAGTTGATGCAGTGGGGTGTGCAGGGGGCTCAAAGCTGATGCACCTGCACAGGAAACGCAGTCTACCCCCCCAGACGCCTGCTGGGCTTACCCTGGGGGGTAAGGGGGCCCTGGGGGAAGGGGAGCCCCTGCAGCCTGCAGAAGTGGGGAGGAGCTGCTGCAGAGGTTGCAGATTTTCATGGCAACCAGTAGCAGGTCACTGGGCCCAGGGTGGAAACCGCTCAGCAGAGGCTCAGGGGAGAGACTCCAAGAGGGTAGGTGGGGCCAGGCGGGGGTGCAGTGCCTTAGTGTCATCACGGTCAGACAGTCCATCAGACAGACGCAGGGCGGGTGCAGGGTGGGGACCCAACTAAGGCCAGCACTGTGACCCGGGAGGAGCCCCGCCTTGCACCCCATGGCCATCTGGCAGGACATGTCTGCTGCCAACAGTGAGCCCAGCATGGGCCGGATGCCCAGCAAGGCAGACTCGGCGCTTCCTGAGACCACCTGGAGTAGCACCTACTCAGCTCCCACAGTGCCTGGTCACCTCCACCCCATGTTCCCCATAAGGCCCAGGCCAACCTGAGCACAGCCCCTGCTCTGCCCTTCCCTGGCCCCGTCCTTATGGTGAAGTGGTCCCAGCACCTGGCATTGTCCTCCCTGCACTGCCGTGCCCACTGCAGGACTGGAATGTGCCCCTCTGGCCTGCCTGGCTGCCCAGCGCGTGGCTGAGGGTTGCAGGGTCTGAAGCAGGGGCAGGATGGGGGCTGGGAGCTGGACCTTCCTCCTGTCTTGGGACCAAGGCCCCTGCTTGTGAGCCGCTGAACTGGGCCTCAGCCGACATCCTAGCTGGACCCTTTCTTTTTCTTCTTTTTTTTTTTTTTTTTCCCGAGACAGTGTCGCGCTCTGTTGCCTGGGTTGGAGTGCAATGGTGCCATCTCAGCTCATTGCAACCTCCGCCTCCCGGGTTCAAGCGATTCTCCTGCCTCAGCCTCCCGAGTAGCTGGGATTACAGACATGTACCACCATACTCGGTTTATTTTGTATTTTCAGTAGAGATGGGGTTTCACCATATTAGCCAGGTTGAACTCCTGACCTCTGGTGATCCACCCGCCTTGGCCTCCCAAAGTGCTGGGATTACAGGCGTGAGCCACCGCACCCAGCCCCCTTTCTTTTTTTAATTGAATTTAATTTTAAGCTCTAGGATACACATGCAGGATGGCGGGTTTGTTCCACAGGTAAATGTGTGCCATGGATACAGGTTTGTGTCCCACAATTCATAAACTGGAGCCCTCACCCACCAGTGGGAAACTCGGAGTAAGGAGGTGACGAAGGTTACATGAGGTCACGAGGCTGGGCCCTGATAGGTCTGCTGCACCTATCAACCCATCACCTAGGTATTAAGCCCTACAGGCATTAGCTATTTTTCCTAATGCTCTCCCCCACCCCCCTCCCCCAAAGGGCCCCAGTGTGTGTTGTTCCCCTTCCTGTGTCCATGTGTTCTCATTGTTCAGCTCCCATATAAGTGAGAACATGCAGTATTTGGTTCTCTCTTCTTGCGTTAGTTTGCTGAGAATAACGGCTTCCAGCTCCCACACATCCCTGCAAAGGACATGATCTCGTTCCTTTTTATGGCTGCATAGTATTCTATGGTGTATACATACCACATTTTCTTTACCCGGTCTGTCACTGATGGACATTTGGGTTGATTCCATGTCCTTGGTATCGTGAACAGTGCTGCAGTGAACATATGCACGCATGTGTCTTTATAATAGAACGATTTATGTTCCTTTGGGTATATACCCAGTAATGGGATTGCTGGGTCAGATGGTATTCCTGGTTCTAAATCTTCGAGGAATCGTCACACTGTCTTCCACAATGGTTGACCTAATTTACATTCCCACCAGCAGTGTAAAAGTGTTCCTATTTCTCCACAACCTCACCAGCATCTGTTGTTTCTTGACTTTTTAATAGTCACCATTCTGACTGGCATGAGATGGCATCTCATTGTGGTTTTGATTTGCATTTCTCTAATGATCAGTGATGTTTAGCTTTTTTTCATGTGTTTGTTGGCCACACGTATGTCTTCTTTTGAGAAATATCTGTTCGTATCCTTTGCCTACTTTTTAATGAGGTTGTTTTTTTCTTATAAAAGTTCCTTGTAGATTCTGGATATTAGCCCTTTGTCAGATGGATAGATTGCAAAAATTTGCTCCCATTCTGTAGGTTGCCTGTTCACTCTGATGATAGTTTCTTTTGCTGTGCAGAAGCTCTTTAGTTTAATTAGATCCCATTTGTCAATTTTTGCTTTTGTTGCAATTGCTTTTGGTGATTTCATCACAAAATCTTTGCCTGTGCCTATGTCTTGAATGGTATTGCCTAGATTTGTTTCTAGGGTTTTTATAGTTTTGAGTTTTACATTTTAGTCTTTAATCCATCTTGAGTTAATTTTTGTATTATGAGGTGTAAGGAAAGGATCCAGTTTCAGTTTTCTGCATATGGCTAGTCAGTTCTCTCAGCACCATTTATTAAATAGGGAGTAATTTCTTCATTGCTTGTTTTTGTCGGGTTTGTCGAAGATCAGGTATTGTAGATGTGTGGTTTTATTTCTGAATTCTCTACTCTGGTCTAAAATTGGGCAATGTGTCTGTGTTTGTATCAGTATCATGCTGTTTTAGTTACTGTAGCCTTGTATTATAGTTTGAAGTCACGTAGTGTGATACCTCCAGCTTTGTTCTTTTTGCTTAGGATTGTCTTGGCTATACAAGCTCTTTTTTGGTTCCATATGAATTTTAAAATAGTTTTTTTTTCTAATTCTGTGAAGAATGACAATAGTAGTTTAATGAGAATAATATTGAACCTATACATTGCTTTGGGCAGTATGGCCATTTTCACGATGTTGATTCTTCCATGAGCATGGAATGTTCTTCTGTCTGTTTGTGCTGGCTGGACGCCTTCTCTGGTGGTCAGGCCAGGACCTCCCGGCTGTGTCTGCGTGTCCCTGCATGTCCCAAGCCCCGCCCTTCCTCAGGATTGCGAGGCTGTCCTCTCGGTGACATTGCCCAGAGTCTCCACCGGAGGAGGAGAAAGTCCCAAGGCTGTCTGCGGGCCATGAATGAAACGTGCTGTCCCCTCAAAGGCACGGTGGCTGAGCCCAGGAGCTGGGTCCCTCATGGCCAGAGAAACGCACTTCCCCAACGTTCTGGACAGATGGGGCCCTCCCAGAGAAAAAGCCCTCGCAGCGTTCAGTGGTGTTTGTGTGTCAGCCCCCCACAGTGTGGGGATTCCAGGCGTGAGCTGCCGCGCCCGGCCCGGCCCGGCCTCATAAGAGACAAAAGCGAGTGTCCTCATGAGAGACAAAGACTAGGGCTTTGGGGAGAGAAGGAGAGGCTGCGTGCAGACAGAGGCAGAGATAGCAGCGACACGGCCACAGCCCAGGAAGGCCTGCAGCCCCCAGAACTGGCCTGGGTGAGCATGGACCCTCCTCTGTGACCCCCCGATTCTGGACCCTGGCCCCCCGAGCTGGGAGGAAATACATGTTGTTTTAGGCCACCCGGTGCCGGGTCATTGGTACAGCAGCCCTGCGAGACTCCTTCGAGGCCCACAGCCCAGCACAGCCACGTTTACTGAGTGCCCTCCACACACCAGCCGCGGTCCTAACCGCTCAGCCTCCCAACAACCCTCAGAGGTGGAGACGGGCGGGGAATGTGGAATGCGCCCGGGCCTGACAGCTGGGACGTGGAGCCGGGATGTGTACCCCAGCACTGCACGACTTCTCTCCCCCAGAGGGTTCCAGACTCACACCTGGCCATTGCACTCCACAGATGGGAAACTCACAACTCAAACCCCCAAAAGCGAAAGCTGGGGTGCATTTTCTGTTTGCCTTGGAAGGACTCCCTAGGATTTACCGGGGGCAGCTGATTTGCCTTCCTCGTTCTGTTGGGTTTAGGCTGATGTAAAAAGACCCCTCCCCACCACAGACCCTGGGGGAACCTGGGGAGCTGCCCTCGGAAGCCGAGCAGCACAGACTCCCAGGCATGTGTGCACCTGTCTGTACGTGTGTGATTGTGTGTGTTTCCTCGGCACTCACAGCATCACCATCTGCCAGGCTGGGTAGGGCACAGGTGAGGAAGATCAAGGAAGTTCCACGTGACCCGCCTTGCCAGGATGAGTGAGTGTGAGCTGCCTCCTGTGTGCCCTGCCTGCCCACAGACCCCGGGGACATCACCTGGGTGACAAAGCCTGCAGTTGCCAGCAATCGGCCAGGAATGCCGCACAGCCAGGTGTCTCATACTGGCGTGGGTGTCGTGCGGCCTCACGCAGCCCTTGAGCTATTTCCAGGTGTGGGTATCATCTCCCAGCGAGGCGCTCAGCCCAGGGGTGGGAGAGACCGTTTCCTTCTGGCTCCCGGCGGAGTTTGTGGGCCCCTCCACCCACCCTGCAGTCCCCAAACTCCAGGGACTTGGAGGTCCCCAAGGAGAGGACATGGCAGTGGCAGACGCTGTCATGAGGGGACTTGGGCAATGGGGAGGGACATGTGCCCAAGCTGTGAGGAGGAATAAGTTCATTCTCAGAGCAACGAGATTATGTGGACATGGTAAACCCAAGTGTTCTTTTTAAGTGAGATTACTGGGAAACAATGTTAAGGCTGAGTGTTCTTTCTACGAGTGTGTGTGTGTGTGTGTGTGTGGGGGGGGGGGGGAGTCCTTCACTCTCTCCCTTCCCACTCCCAGCCTGCTTCTTCCTTCCCCAGCTTGGACTCCAGCGGAGGCTGGTCAGGAATCATCAGGCCCCAGCCTGGATAATGGCAGCTGTGGTGGCCCTAGCCCCCACTGGGCCCTGCGGGAGCTGCTTGTTGGGGAAGGGGCCTGGAGAGGTGGGAGCAGGAGGAAGCCAGGGTCTTGGGGCCGTGGACTGCCACAGCCACCACAGAAACACTCCAACTGCCCCCAGCCCTGGCAAACCAGTGGAGGCGTGTGCTGGTGCTCTGTTCCTGGGGTGGCTTGGGGTCGCCTGGCTGCCTCTCCCGAGCCTGGCCCTCACCCAGGGGCCCACACCAGCCTCAAGTGCCCGCCTCCATCCAGAGCCCGAGCTCCCCACTCCTGGGGGCTGAGCCAAGAACCCTGTGGCTGTCCCCGTCGCCTCCCAGAGCCTTGTCCAGGGCAACAGGTCAAGGAAGAGCTAAGATTTAGAATCAGCCCGGTCAGGTGACGCCTGAGCTGCCACTGCTGTCACCACTTACACACAGGGTGTGTGGACAAAGTGGTGCGTGCCAGAGAGGGCTGAGTGACGGAGAGCAGGCACGTGGCAGGCGCCTGAAGGTGGAGGTGGTGCTGACAATGGCCACCAGTGAGCAGGGCCCTGAGTGTGCTGGGGCTGACTCGAACCCCTTGGCGCTGCCATGCAGGGGCTTGGGAGGGCCCCTCCCCAGGCACATGGGAGGTGGCGCCTCCCTGACCACAGAGACATCATGTCTGCCAGAGGCCCCCCCTGCGCCCTGTGCTGCTGCTCGGGGCCAGAAGGTCCAGTCGATGGAAAATGGCTTTCTTTCCTCTCACGCCCCTTCAGGAGTCAGGCCCGTTAGGGATGGAAGGGGCTGCGCTCCTGGTCCCCTGAGGGAGCAAGCTTCCCGGGCTCTTGGGGGGATCTGGTAAGGTGGATGGTGGGAGGTTCGAGGGTGTCCGGAGCCTGATGGGAGGGGGTGGCAGTGGAGGGTCGTCCCCCCAGGGTCTCCCTTCTGGATGTGGACACCACATATCAGGCCTGTCACCTGGCCTCGTCACACTCCGTCTCCGGGGCCTTCATAGGTTTTCTCGACAGGAGAAACAGGTTCCTGGATAGGAGGAGACGCCCCTCTGTGCAGTGTGGCGGGGATGTACCCCTAATCAGCCAGGACCCACTGCAGGGGCCCAGCAGGACCAGGCACGAATATGAGGACAATGCGACCCCAGCTGGTCTTGCTGTGTGCCAGGCACACGGACAAGCACCGCACAAACCCCACGCCTCACTGACCCTCCACACCCTGCAGGACGGGTAGCCCTCAGGTGACAGAACCGAGGCTCAGAGAGGGAAAGCAACTTGTGCCAGGTCACACAGCCTCGTAGCCCAGCTCGGCCTAACAAAGCCGGAGCCCTCGAGGGTGCAGGCTTCCCCACAAGTTCTGATATAATGTTGGGGCTCTCCCGGCCCAGGGACACAAGCTCCCAGCTCCCTGCATCGAGGCAGGAGACAAGGAGAAGCTCCTCCAGCAATGACAGCTACGGGGCTGCGAATCCCTCCCTCCCTCCACCATTTGTGCAATGTCATTTGTCCCCACTTGTCACCAGCCTCCCACTACTAACCCAGGGGACCCACAAAGGACTCATAGTGGTGAGTCCACAGAGGGTGGGGACCCTCTGTGGGCCTCCTGATGGCAGCAGTGTCTGGGGAAAGAGGGCTGAGCTGAGGCCTGGCACAGGCAGGGCCCCGGGCAGCCCCTGCCCTTACAATGATGCTGGCTCGGGTGCCCGAAGCCCAGAGGAGGCATCCCGGCCCGGAAGGTTGGAGCTTGAATCGAAGGCCTGTTCGCTGCCCGCAGCCAGGCCCAGGGCTGTGGCAAAGGAGGGTGGTGCCCCAGCCAGCCCCACTGCCCCTGCCAGCCAGCAGCCTCGGCCCAGGCTGGAAGGGAGCAAGGCCCTGCCCGACTCCTGCGGTCTTTGGGGGAGGGCATGTGGGCCCAGCAGGCAGCTTGTGCTGCGCTCCAGGGCACAGATGGTTCTCATTCCTGCTGCCTCCCTTACACAGAAAAACAAACCAGCCTGGGGCCAACAGACCCCTTTTTAACCTCCTGTTTATTTTCCTTCCCATGCTTGAAGCCGCTGACTGTCCTGGGGCGGCATCTGCTGAGGGTCTGGCCAGGGCAGCGCTTTCCTGACCTCAGGGCAGCTCCCCCAGGGAGGGGCTGGGGTGCAGGGAGGGGCCCTGAAGGAATGCAGCCCATTTCCTGCTCCCAGACTTGTCCAAGTCATACCCGGGGTCACAGCTGCCTTTCAACGGCCTGGAGTCTCCTGACACCCCAGGAAGGCCCAGGATGTGGTGGGGGGCAGGACAGAATCGGGTGAGGCCGGCTGTGGGCCTGGCTGGCTGCAGGACCCCTCAAGCCATCAGGAGCTGAGGGTGGGTGGAGAGGAAGCCACATCACGCCACACAGGCCCACAGGGCTCCAGGAATTCAGAGGAGGAGGAGGCAGTAGGGGCTGGGGTCCTGGGACCCCGAGTGAGTACGGCCCACGGTGCTACCTGCATCCTCCCTAAGCCTGCACAGCACCCCAAGGAAGGAATGAGCAGGCTCCATCCCCATTCCAGGCGAGCTTGGGAGGGGGATGTGGCCACCCAGGGTCTCAGAGGTGGGTGCTTACCAACCATCCCACAGGCCAAGCAGAGCCTGTATTTGTCATCAGCGCCCCAGGTTTCTCTAAAGCAGGCAGACAGCATCCCCACGGCCTGCACCCCATGGCCAGAGGCGGAAGTTTGGAGAAGGGGGCAAAGCCATGCTGGGGCTGCACAGAAGAGGAGGGGAGGCCCACCGAGGGGTAGGCCGCCCACCAAGGAAGGCAAGGAGGCCTCAGCAGCCCCTCCCCACGTGGACGAGGCAGGCGGCTCACCAGGCAGCCTGTGGATGAAAGGAGCCCAGAGGCCAGCACCGGCGCACTGTGACCCAGGGACCCCCGCGGGCCCTCAGAAGTCCCCAGGGGACCAGCAGCAAGGCCAGGCCCAGGCCCTCTCCCCTGCACTCCCTGGGGTGGGGTGGGCTGGGGCCCACACCCCCCACCCCCTCCCTGGGACTGCCGGCCTCGCGGAGCCCCTCCCCCAGCGTCCGCCCCGCCCCCCGCAGAGGGAGGCACGCGGCGGTGGCCGCCCGGTCCGCGCCCCCTCCCCGCGCGGGCGGCGGTGACATCACGGCCACGGCGGCGGGAGGGGCGGCGGCGCCCCGCGCACATCACTTCCTCGGCGCCTCCCCGGGGGAGGACGGGCGGACGAGGCGCGGACGGACAGGCGGACAGCAGGGCGGACAGCAGGGCGGGCAGAGGGCAAACGGCCACGGCGCGGGGGGCGCTCCCGGCTCCCGCTCCCGCGCCCCGGACCCATGGCGGGCCCGGCCCCGCCCGCGGCCGAAGAGCTCCCGGGCCCAGCCGCCAGGCGCCTCTACTCCAGGTAGGACGGACCGGGACCAGGGCCGGGGCCGGGGCCGGGGCCGGGGCCGGGACCGGGCCAGGCCGGGACGCGCAGGAGGCTGCAGCCGGGAACAAAGGCAGCTCCGGCGGGCGTGCAGCGTGGCTGGGAACGCGCCCCTCCCTCCAGGCCGAGCCCAGCCAGGCATGTGGCCCGCGTGGGCGTCCCCTGCAGCCCTCTTTCCCCCAAGCCAAGAGGACAAGGGTAGGGGTTGGGGGGCCGGAGGCGGGGCGGGCAGCTTCTCCAGCCTCACTCCCCCGGCACCTGGCAGGGGCACCGTGGGGAGCTTCTCTCCCAAGCCTGGCCCTGCCATGCCTGGGGCACTCAGGGGCATCATGGCCAAAGAGACCTGGCTGCTATGGATGGCGCTCTTGCGCTCACCAGCCCATTGGGATCCAGCTGGGTTGGAGCCAGCCAGGTGGGTGTGTACCTGTGTGAAAAGGCACCTGCCCTCCAGGCACATTCCTGGGTGATCCCAGTGGCTGGGCCCTGTGCCCCACACCTGTTGGGGATGACAGGGTGGCCCTGCCCCAGGTGGCATGCCTGCCTGGTGACTCCCAGTGTCCCCCTAGGGGGTGCCCTGGGCCCAGCCAGGCAGGTGCCTGGTGCCCCAAGCAAGGCTGGGTGGTGCCAGGCCTCAGGCAGAGCCACAGGAGCGTGAGGTCCAGGTAGGGGCTTGCGAATGGGTGGTAGCCGTCAGAGGCAGGCCTGGCTCCCCAGAGTGACGGACACTATGGTCCTGTGGACATCCCTAAAACCTGGTGACCTCCCTGATAGAGGTCCCAGCTGCTGACCCCTGGGGGCGCCTAGCCTGGCCCCCAAGGAGTCTCTGGCCCCAGCCAAGTAGCAACCTCTGCCTAGGGCACCCGAAAGGAGGCACTGGTGGCGCTGGCAGCGGACAGAGGCCTCGCTCTCTCTGGTCTGCTCTGTGCTGTGGTCCCAGACACAGCCCCATTGTGCCGTCCTGGATGGAGCGCTGAGCCCCTAGCCTGGCTCCTGGGCCCCACGCAGGGGAGGGGCGTGAGGGCGGTTTTGCTGGCAGCTGCTGCCAGGGGTCTACCCTAAAGGATTTTCAAGGGTTTCCTCCGCTGATCTGATCACAGCCGCATGTGCTCCAGGGCAGCTGTGCTGTGAGGGGGATGGATGGCAGCGCTGGCTGGAGTGAGTTTGAGTGTGAGTGTGTGACTGTGAGAGACTGTGTGTGTGGAACTGTGAGACTGGTATCCAGGACCTCAGCCTTGGGTGAGCCCTGCACAGCTGACCACAGAGTCGGGCATTTTCCAGGCTCCGGCTGGAAGCCTGGGGTCCCCTGGGGGCATGCCAGACAGAAGCCAGCCTTGGGCAGGGGCAGTGCTCAGAGGGACCACTCAGAGAGACCCCTGGCCCAGCCTTGCATCCCCCTAAGCAGGGAGTCCAGGTGAGCTCCAGGGTTGAGCCAGGCCCAGACTTGGGGGAAGCGTACCAAGCCTTCCAGCAGGGTCTGTGATGAGGGCCCCGGGGAGTCTGGACCCCACCGCATGGCCACAGCCAGGTTTGGGCAGGCGGTTCCTGGTCACAGCTGACTTCAGAGGGGGTGGGCATGGATGCCTAGAGGCGTCCTGGGCCAGTGGAGGCTGTGGGCTGGACGGGAGGGCCCTTTGCTGTCATGCTGGGACTGGAGAGCAAGACGTGGAAAAGACTCCTGTCTTCTGAAACCCACATGCTGGGGGCAGCCCACCTGCTGGCGTGGGCGGTGGGCACGTGGATGCCCTGGAGGTGGGTGGAATCCATTTGGGCATACCTCATGTGGCTGTACCGAGGTCCCTCAATGTGGATGGAGCTCCGGGTTGGCCCAAGGTCTCCTCTGCCCCGTCTACCCCCTTCCCACACTGACATTCCTTCCTGGAGAGGGGAGTTCCAGCTTTTAAAATGGGGAACTATGCCTGGAAAACACACTGAGAGTGAAGCCCAAGAATGTGCCCGTGAGCCCACCAAGTCCCCGGAGGGGCCCTGGGTGCTGGGTCGGTGGGGACGGGGCCCTGGGTGCTGGGTCGGTGGGAACAGTTAATGCTCAGAACTCTGGCCCACTTGCCAGGGGCCCCGTGGCCCCGAGCAGGGCTTTGGGGTGAAGGGGCCTGACAGGGATGGGCCGGTGGCTGAGGAGGCCCTGGAGAGTGGGGAAGCCCTGGGTGGTCCTCTCCTGGCCTTGCAGCTGCATTAAGGCCAGCTGAGTGCTCCCTAGGGCTGGGACGGGGAGGGGACAGTACAGCAACCCACCTTGGGGTGACCCTGTTAGAGGTGCCCACCAAGCAGCAGCCATCAGCTCCCAGACAGGACGTC
Source organism: Theropithecus gelada (assembly GCF_003255815.1). Classification (NCBI taxonomy): domain Eukaryota; kingdom Metazoa; phylum Chordata; class Mammalia; order Primates; family Cercopithecidae; genus Theropithecus; species Theropithecus gelada. Next base: position 1,938,795 of record NC_037683.1, on the reverse strand, counting down.
CTCAGGTGCGGATTGGGCTCCCCACAACCTCTCTGGCCACGTGGCCATGCTACCCCCATCCTCACTTCGTCCTTCATCCCTCCCCTGTCCCCCGTCCTGGGCACCATCCCTGGTGGGCCGCTGGGCAGCGACGGGCCCTAGGAATTCCTGGCAAGCCTGACCGCAGGTGCTTCCTACAGCTGGGTGACCTTCAGTACCCTCTCCAGTGATTCCAGCTCCCGCCACGCTTCCAGTCCAGTCCTGCCCCTCACTCTCCCCCCCGCCACTGAAGGGGAGTCACTGTGGTTTTCCCTGGGGGTGTCTGACTGGAGGATGGGGCAGATAGAGCCAGCTGTGAGCAGGGTCTCTTGAGCATCTGTGCAGGGGCCAGCAGTAGGTGACAGAATAGGGGCAGGTGCCTATTCTGTTAGCAGGGCTGGGACTGAGGGACATGGCTGGAGGTGGTAGGAGCTGCAGTGCTGGCTTGGGAGCTGGCCTTGGCGGTGGGCACCCCAGCCACCATGGAGGGTTTGGGGGTTCAGTCTGTTGGCGGGGACTGGACAAGGGAGAGGCATTCTGGTCCCTGCCCCACTGTTTGGCCAGGCTGTCCCGAAGGTGGACAAATGGCCCGGCCTGAGTAGGACCCCTGAGACCACAAGGCCTCAGAGTGGGGAGGAAAGAACCCAGGGCCTGAAGACCCCCACCTGTCCTCGGATGCCTGCCTCTGCTCAGACCCTGTGACTGTCTCAGGGACCAGACCCGTCCCCGCCAATCCTCCACCTCTGTCGGGTTCCAGCCTCCTCATGGGCCACAGGTGGCTGGAGGAGCTGGGAGCCCAGCTGAGAAGGACGCCGGGGGTGTGGGAAGTTTGAGGAAAGGAGCCAGGCTAGGGGAGCGTGGTCCATGCCTCCCGAGCCCCATGACCTGGGGAGCGGCATCCCCCAGGCCCCGCGTGGCCCTGACCCCATTAGACCTGGGCCCCTGTTCGCACCTTGGCCAGTCAGGTGAGAGAGAGCAGAGGGCCCAGTGGACGTGAGCCTGGCATGGTGAGGACTCTGAGCCCACCTCCGCCGCCCCATGCCTGCACCATGGGCTGGTGCCAGGGAGGCTGGGGAGGGGGCCGGGGGGGGTCAGGGGTGGAGCAGAGGAAGCACAGGGGCCTGGAGAAATGGGAGGGGGCCGGGGGGGGTCCGGGTGGAGCAGAGGAAGCATAGGGGCCTGGAGAAGGGGGGGGGGGGGGGAGGGGGGGGTCAGGGGTGGAGCAGAGGAGGCACAGGGGCCTGGAGAAATGGGAGGGGGCCGGGGGTGTCAGGGGTGGAGCAGAGGAGGCACAGGGGCCTGGAGAAATGGGAGGGGGCCGGGGCTGCCACTGCCCAGAATTCCAGCTTTGCCCAGCCCGGGCCACGTCTGGGGGAAGAGGTGCTGGGCTGGGGGCACTCACATACTCTGGTGCTCCCGAGTGAGCCCAGTCCTGGGCCAGAGCAGCCTCCGCTGGGAACTGGATAAACGTTTGCAGAGGAGTTGGTGGGTGACTGGCAGAAGGGCAATGCCGCTGGTCCCAGTCCCCAGAGGAGCACGCTGGACAGGATTACCCCAGGGCTCCCCGCCCCGCTGCTGACGAGGCTGACCCAGCCTCTGAGCCGTCCTTGATCCCTTGATCCACGTCAGGGCCTGAGGAGGCCCCCGGGCACCTGCTGGAGGGCTGGCCGTCCCCCGCCGAGCTTTAAACCCACCATCCTGGAGGTCGGAGGGCAGGGAAGCCTGAGGCCAGCTCACCCGCCAGGACCCGTGGCCATGGTGGGGCGAGGGCTGGCTTGGGGAAGGAGGGCCTGGGGCCTGGCAATGCCATCTCCTGCTGTGGAGGGCCCGCCTCTGGCCCTGAGCTTGGCGGAGAAGGCCGTGTGCAAGGTGGTGTATGGCGCCCCCCGCCCCCGCCCGCTGCTGCTGCCGGTGGGCCTGGAGCTGTGGCTCTACGTGCAGAAGATGCGAAACCTGCAGAGGAAGAGGTGCGGCGGGCAGTGGGTGGTGTGGTCACGTGGGTGTGGGTGCCAGGGCGTGGTTGGAGGCTGTCTTGGGATGAGTGGAGGGGACACCCCACCTGGTGGCTGCATTGCCTGGATCCCAGACTGGAGGTGCAGAATGACCGAGGCCCATCCGTGCACCCTTCCCTGACTTTTAGGCCCAGGCCCTTCCCAGGCCAGAAGCCTCCTTTGCCTTGAGCCTCGAATGCTATGTCTCCGGCCGGAAGGGAGGCGGGAGGCGGCTCCCATAATCAGATCTGTGGAGCGGCAGCGTCTGGGCTCCGCAGACACCCAGGCCTCGGGCCTGAAGCCCCTCTCCTCCAACGTTGCCTGGAAGGAGGGGGCAGTAAGCCGAGTGAGACCACTTGACAAGCAGCTGGGCGGGGCAAACGGGCCTTAATTAGGAAGCCCGGTGCCTGGCGCTGGCCGCAGGATGGGGCTTGACTGGTTGCCATGGCGACGGGGCTCCTGTGACCCACGTGGCATCCGGATGGCCATTCCCAGAGGGACGGGTGAGGTGGCTGTGAGGTGCCCGGCAGGTAGTGGGTGGGAGGCCCTGGCCCTCAGGTGAGAGGATCGCTTGAGCTCAGGAGTTTGAGACCAGCCTGGGCAACATAGTCAGACCCCCGTCTCTACCAAAAAAAAAGTAAGTTGGGCGTGATGGTGCAAACCTGCAGTCCCAGATGCTTGGGAGGCTGAGGCAGGAGGATGGCTTGATCCTGGGAGATGGAGGCTGCAGTGAACCAAGATCACATCACTGCACTCCAGCCCGGGTAACAGAGCAAGACTGTGTCTCTATAAAAATAGTAATAGGGCCAGGCATTGTGGCTCACGCCTGTAATCCCTGCACTTTGGGAGGCCGAGGTGGGTGGATCACGAGGTCAGGAGATCGAGACCATCCTGGCTAACACAGTGAAACCCCATCTCTATTAAAAAAATTAGCCAGGCGAGGTGGCGGGCACCTGTAGACCCAGCTACTCAGGAGGCTGAGGCAGGAGAATGGCGGGAACCCGCGAGGCGGAGCTTGCAGGGAGCCGAGATCGGGCCACTGCACCCCAGCCTGGGCGACAGAGCAATACTCTGTCTCAAAAAAAAAAAAAAATTCGTAATAGCAAAATAAGTTTTAAAAAAGAAAAATAAAAGCAACAGAAAGCAAACAGGAGTGATGGGGCTGGCCTGCAAGCAGCCGAGGCTGAGCCCTTCCCCCACTTCTCTGAAATCAGGTCCCTCCCAGGCTCCAGCTGTGTCTGCCACCTCCCAGGGCCCCCCCAGGCTGCTCCCTTGCTGAGTCTTGTGTAGCTCTCACCCTCTGACCCTCGGGGGCACCCTGCAGATGGAGGCCCGCCTGCTCACACTGGGTACCCCATGGCATCTGCTGGGTGTGCCCTCTCCCCACAACCCTTCACCCAGGGCAGCGCGGCAGCCTGAGGCCCATATGACCTGTAAGAGTAGGATGGAGGAGGACACCCAGCCCCAGGGCAGGCAGCAGGGAGGTGCGGAGCTGGGCAGCCATGGAGTGACCCCCACACTCCTCCCTGGCAGCTGAGTGCCGAGGGCAGCTCCCCAAGGCCCAGGGTGAGGTCCCTCGGTGAGCAGGGCTAGGGTGGCAGCTGACAGGGTCCTTGGGGGTTGTGCAGGGCCCAGGGTGAGGGGTTTCTTTCTGAAGTCCCTGCTCGAAGGTCAGCCAGGGCATTGGTGTTCAGCAGAGGCACTGGTCCTTGGGGTTGGGCACCCCACAGGGTGGAGTTCATCTGGGGACGGGGCGCCATCCGCATCTTCCCACAGCAGCGTGGGGGGTGGTGGGCAGCACGTGGGAACAGCGGGTTCTCAGGCCCGTCCTGGCTGTCAGTGGCGAGTGCTTAGCTCTGTGGGTGGGAATCCAGGAGGACGGGGCTGGGACTGGCTAACCGTCAGCCACACCTCCCCAGCACGGTCTCCCCTGGAGGCTTGGAGGCTGACTGAATCCCCAGGCCCCGGCTGGGAGAGCTGGGGGTGGGGAAGGGGCTGAGATCAGATCCCCACCCCACTCGACCCCCATGTGGCCTTCACCAGTCCCCACTACCGTCTGGGAGCCTCAATTGTTCTTGGTGGGAATTGGGGGGGCCTCTCCCAGCAGCCGTGGTTGCTCAGGAGGATGGTGAGGGTACCTGGCCCCTGCAGCCCGTACCGCTGGGATTTGGGTGCAGGCAAGGTATGGGGGCCATGCCCCCTCCAGCACCGGCCCCTGGGCCTGAGGATCTTGCTGGAGTCACAGACTCCGGCAAGTCACACCTTTGTCCCCGTGGTGTTCCTGACATTGGCCACATAAAGGGTGGACAGGAGGTGTTGGCAGAGGCGTGCTGGTCGGGGTGCCCTTGGGCCCCACACGTGCTCCGGGCCTGTACCCCAAAGAGACACTTAGGTCTGTGAGCACAGATGTGGCGTGGACCCCAGCCCACACAGGGGCGTCCTCTGTAGTGAAGCCACAGAGGTGCCCGGGCACCGGGGCGACCTTGCCAGGAGTGGGCCATGACACCAAGTTCCTCTGCCCAGGATGGAGGCATCGTGCCTGGAGCTGGCGCTGGAGGGCGAGCGTCTGTGCAAGGCGGGCGACTTCAAGGCAGGTGTGGCCTTCTTTGAGGCTGCCGTGCAGGTGGGCACCGAGGACTTGAAGACACTGAGTGCCATCTACAGCCAGCTGGGCAACGCCTACTTCTACCTGAAGGAGCACGGCCGGGCGCTGGAGTACCACAAGCACGACCTCCTGCTGGCACGGTGAGTGGGGCGGCCCTGCTGGCGGGTGGACACTTCCTGTCCTCAGCAGTTACAGTTTGAAGAGGGGGACAGGGCGAGCAGAGTGTAAGGGAACGCAGCGGGGAAGGCCTCATCTGGAGGGCAGCCAGGGCTCCGGGACCCCCGCAGGGAGCCAGGTTTCAGCTGACAGGCGTGAGTGGGTCTGTGTGTCTGCTTTTGAGAGCCTGGGCCGTGACCCGCATGCTGTGTGTGAGCACTCATGACTCTGCGTGGCCCGTCTGTGATCCTGTGTGGCTCAGAGGGCCACCCTTTCCCTGGCCCCGAGCCCCGGGCCCACTCCCGGCCACTGCTCAGTGAGGTGTGGTCCTGCCCTGGGGGCAGTCCCTGCTTTCCCATGGACCCCAAGCTTCCACTCACAGCCTCCTTCCTGCCCGGCGTCATCCACTCCCGAGTCTCCTCAACTCACTCCCCACCGCTTCTTGGGGTCTTGGGGTCTCCAGTCGGGTCCAGCCCCCAGACCATGCTTTGCAGGAGCACGATTCCCTTGCCTCAGCCCTGCCCAGCGCCCTCCTCCTCAGCCCTGCAGCCGCCCTGACCTCCCAGCAGGGCAGAGCTTCTTGGAGCAACCCTCCCACACTGGCCAGTGAGCTCACACTTGCTCCTCAGCACCCAGCCCAGTGTCTGGTGGGCATGCAGCAAATGTCCCCCGAATGAGTTAGCAGGAAGTTAGTTCTCCACTATCAGGCCCCCCAAATCCTCCCCGGACCCTAACAGCTGCAGACCCCAGCCCCCTGCCCCAGGCCCAGGCCTGAGGTCCTGTGTATAGCTCCTGGCACCTCTGCAGCCTGTGTGATGATGGGCAGGATCCTGTGCCCCAGACCCAGCCCAGCAGAGCCCACACCCAGGGCTCTCCTCAGGCCTCACTTGCCCAGCATCACCTCAGGGGACGCAGGCTCCTGTCCACTCCACACTAGTCCCTGAGGCCCAGCTACCCCACCCCATGCTCAGCCTCCCCCGGCCCAGGGGCCTGACCAGTCCTCAGCCTGGCCCCTCACTGCTCCCTGCCATCCAGGACCATCGGTGACCGCATGGGGGAGGCCAAGGCCAGCGGAAACCTGGGGAACACACTCAAGGTCCTGGGGCGCTTCGACGAGGCTGCCGTCTGCTGCCAGCGGCACCTGAGCATCGCCCAAGAGCAGGGAGACAAGGTGGGGGCTTGGTCCGGGGCTGGGTGCCTCCCACCCCTGCCCCGGCCTGCGTCCAGATCCGGTCGGGGCGGGCGGGTGACACGCCATCATCCAGCTCCTCACGGGAGGGATGACAGGGAGGTCGGTCCCCTAGATCCCAAGTGACTCGGGACAGTGTGGGCCCCCAAAGCGGCACCCCCCAGCCCATGCTGACACTGCGGCCCAGGCCCTCATCTTCCACCCTCAGCTCTGCCGCCCCTCTCAGTGACCTCCCCCTGAATCAGTCCACACCCCCAGTCACTCACTCCCCGGGGGGCCCAGCGGGAGGCAGCGGGTGGCTCTGGGCTGCAGCAGTGGGAGGCCGAGTTCGATGGTGGTGGTGACAGCAGGGAGAGGGGCTCCGTCCCCGCTTGTGCTGGATCCGAGATAGGCTTTGCTGACCTCCCTCCGTGACCCTGTGAGGCGAGAAAACTGAGGCTGGAGGGACGTGACTTGCCCCCCATCGCGCCAGCTGGAGGTGTCCGAGTGGGCTTGAGGCCGCAGCGTCTGGTCCCAGCTGGACCTCTCAGCCTTGGGCATCAGAGGACAGAGCTGAGGACCTGGCGCCCTGGCCACACCAATCCGCACAGGAGGGAGGGATGGCGAGGGAGGACAGAGGCTGGCTTCCCGTCCTCAGGCCTCCGCCCCTGCCTTAGTGTCTGTGACTCAGTGGGAGCCCCCAAGGCCCCCTGCGTCGAGGGCCGGCACAGTGAGGACACCGGCCTGCTGGCTCTGCACATCCCATGGGGGGCCGTGGAGGCACGCCCCCAACCCTCCGTGCTGCCCGCAGGTCGGGGAGGCGAGGGCCCTCTACAACATCGGGAACGTGTACCACGCCAAGGGCAAGCAGCTGTCGTGGAACACCGCGAATGCCACGCAGGACCCCGGGCACCTGCCGCCCGATGTCCGAGAGACCCTGTGCAAGGCCTCCGAGTTCTATGAGTGAGTGGGGCTGGGCCGGCCCTGGGACCAGGGCTGGTCTGTGCATTTCTGAGCTCCACAGACACTTCCAGACCCCCAACCCCAGGCCCACACCTCCTGGCAGCTCCCAGGGCAGTGACGGCAGGTCCGCCCAGCACCCCCTTTCTCAGCTGCAAGCTCCCCCCCTGAGATTGCCCCTGTCTGGGACTGGGGGGACCTGACCAAGCCCCGGACCTCAGAGCTCGAGGACACTGGAGCCCACCCTAGCTACCATCTTTCCAGGGCGTGGCCCTGAGGGCCGCACGGAGGCCACTGCTCAGCTCTTCTAGCCTGGGGTGGGTGAGGACGTGGGCTGGGAGGTACACGGCTCAGAGGCACTCGGCCCCCAGGAGGAACCTGTCCCTGGTGAAGGAGCTGGGCGACCGTGCGGCGCAGGGCAGGGCCTACGGTAACCTGGGCAACACCCACTATTTGCTGGGGAACTTCACAGAGGCCACGACCTTCCACAAGGAGGTGAGCCGGGCAGGGTGATGGGGTGGAGGGGTCGGGCTGCGGCAGGGGCAGGGCTGAGCCACCCCTCTGGTGGTCCCTGAAAGCAGGGCGGGGTGGTGTGGCCCGGCAGCAGGCGCACCCCACCGAGCCCCGGCCTCATCTGCACTTGGTCCTGCGGCTCCTACCTGCTCCCCCAGACACACAGATCTCCGGCCGGCCACCTGGGCAGGGAGGCAGCCCCTGTCCACCCACATCAGGCCCCAGGGCTGCTCCATGACTGCCTGGCCTCGGGTCTGTCTCCGCAGCGCCTGGCCATTGCTAAGGAGTTTGGAGACAAGGCGGCCGAGAGGAGGGCCTACAGCAACCTGGGGAACGCCCACGTCTTCCTGGGGCGCTTCGACGTGGCTGCTGAGTACTACAAGTAGGTGGTCCCCACAATCTCCCAGGGAAACAGCAGGCCAGGGGGAGCTGGATGCCACACCAAGGAGGTGCCTGCCCCAAGGTGGGAATCTGACTGCCTCCCCTCCCCTCCCCAGAAGTCAAGGTGGGGTTCTAGGCTGCCCCGGGAAGGGCAGATGGACAAAGCTCATGAGGAGGCAGGCGGTGGGGGAGCCGGCTTATGGGAGGTCTGGGCCATCTGCCTCCTGGCCTGAGCCAGAGCAGTGCCTGCCGGGTGGAGCCCGGCTGTCAGCACTGGGTCCTATACCCAGCCCTAAACTTAACCCCATCTCAGCCTGAGCAGTGGGCACAGCAGTCCCAGGTCCTCCAGGGAGGAGTGGTGGCTCAGGGTAGTCAGGCGACTTGCCAGAGCCTGCCAGGACCGCCTGTCACCCTGGAGCCAACAGTCCGGCTCTGTGGCCATGTGAGGGTGGGGATGAAGCTGGACCCCAGAGAGGCCCCAGAGGGATTCCGGGGCAGGGGACCACTGGGCAGACTGCGTCCCCATTCTTATCTTCCACCCCTCACCCTGGAACCCTCCTCCTGGGGGCTGACCTTGCCGCTGTTCACAGGAAGACGCTGCAACTGTCTCGGCAGCTCAGGGACCAGGCGGTGGAGGCGCAGGCCTGCTATAGCCTGGGCAACACGTACACGCTGCTGCAGGACTATGAGCGTGCGGCCGAGTACCACCTGCGGCACCTGCTCATTGCGCAGGAGCTGGCCGACAGGTGCGTGGCGTGGAAGCGGTGGGCAGACCCGGCCTGGCCCACAGACTGAATCACCGCAGCCCAGGCGAGGTGGCCTGGGTCCCATCCCCTGCTCTGCCACTGACCGTGCGGTGACCCGGGCAGGGCAGCACCGCTGTGGGGACTGAGCCAGACAGTGTGGACACAGGGCTGGCTGCTGACTCCTGGCACAAGTGGGTGGGGTCCTCCTCCCATCACTCAGTTCGCCACCCTGTTGACCCCCACCACCTGTGTATGTATGTAAATATCAGTCTCTGGACAGAGACAGGCTGGCAAACCACAGGCCCCTAAGTACTGTCCTGTGTGCAGGTCTGGGGTAAGTGGTGGCCAGAAAAAGAGGCTCAGAGCCACAGGCCTGTGGCCTTTCACAGGCAGCGGAGAGGAGGGGTCTTCTGAAAGGCTGCTATGCCTGGAGGCTTAAAAGTGGCCCAGGGTTTTCCTTTGTGGGGTGGTGATGAGAATGTTCTGGAATAGACAGAAGTGCCGGTTGCACGGCATGAGTGGACAAAATGCCACTGAATCGTCCACGTGAAAAGGATCACATTCCTGTTAGATGCATTTCCCTCCAACATAAAAGCAACCCCCTCACCCAGTGACTTGGGGGTGCCTCTGAGGGTGGAGGGAGTGCAAGGAAGGAGGCTCGCTGGCCGCCAGGGGGCGAGCGAGGCCAAGGGCCCAGAAACTGCCCACAAAGGCAGAACTGGCCACAGGCCAGGTTGCTTGGGCTCTGTGCACTAATCCTTTTAATGGGAATGAAAAAGGCAGAGCTGATTGGGTCTTCTTCTTGAAGGTGGCAGAATTTGTGGGAGGTCCCGGCTAGGGGCGTTATCCTGCCCTCCGGTCTATGCTCCTTGGACCTGGGGGCCCCGATGACCCTCGAAGCCAGGGTCATGCTGGGGCCCTGACCACCAGGGGAGGGGCTGGGGCTGGGGGCAGGCCTGGAGAGGGCGGGTATGAATCCCATCTCCCTCTCTGGCAGAGTGGGCGAGGGCCGGGCGTGCTGGAGCCTGGGAAATGCCTACGTGTCCATGGGGCGCCCCGCGCAGGCCCTGACCTTCGCCAAGAAGCACCTGCAGATTTCCCAGGAGGTGAGCCAGGCCTGCCCCCAGAGGCCCCGGGCACTGCCCAGCCCACTCCAGACGGGCCGGGTTCACTCTGTCCCGAGCAAGCGTTTGCGTGCCTGGGCCGCCCCTCATCCTTTCAGGGCCGTTGCAGCCGCCTGGTCCTTCTGAGGCCTGGTGACAAGGTGTCTACCGCACCTGGGGATTTTTCCCGCAGCCCCCAGCTGGTGCTTTCCTGGGCAGCTGCGTCTCCTCCTCCTTGGAGAGGTTGCACAGGGTCTCTGTGGGCTCTGTCCATTAGCACCCTCCTACTGTGGTCAGGGTGGAACATCACAGATGAATTCTGGGCCTCCCGGCTCCTGGCCTGTCCTTACATCACCCACTCCCACGCCACCTCCCTCTGCACACCTTGAGTCTGTTCATGCTAAAGATGGTGCCAGCCCCTACTGACCACCATAGCCCCGTGTGGGAGGTGGCCGGGTGGGGAGGCCTGCAGGTGCCCAGGTGAGGGTGGAGAGGGGCGGGCATGCAAAGGTCAGCAGAGCCCTCGTCTGGAGAGCTTCTCCACTGGCAGCCAGGAGGCAGCCCCCTTGTCCCTCTGAGTGCAGGCTACAGCCTCCAGGGCCCTCCAGGGCTCCATGTGGCAGTGCCCCCCACGCCGTGTCACCCTTTCTTCCGCTTGACTTAAGCAAACAGTGCCTGAGAAATGTGGATGTTCCTGGGCGGGTCTCACGGAGCCTCGGCACACAAGGGCTGAGAGAGGTGCAGCCAGGCGGGGCCAGGCCCCTCGCGCACCAGAGGGCACACGCCTGGCTGCCTGGGACCCCATGCATCTCTGGGGTGGGACTAGGGGCTGTTGAGGACCTGTAGGGCCACCTCACCCAGGGACAGAGCCCCAGACTCCACCTCCGGGTCCGCAGTGAGTCCTGGTTCCCTCAGGCCCAGGGGTCAGCGACCAGTTCAGGTCACTGAGGTGGTCAGGGACAGGTGTACTGGGGGCCATTGAGGTCCCCTTGGAGCCCACAGCAGGGCCCCCAGCCACACCTGCCCGCTCCGTCCCGCTCACTGCAGATCGGGGACCGCCATGGGGAGCTCACGGCCCGCATGAACGTGGCACAGCTGCAGCTGGTGCTCGGCCGCCTGACCAGCCCAGCAGCCTCAGAGAAGCCTGACCTGGCCGGCTATGAGGCCCAGGGTGAGTGCCAGGGTTGTGGGGTGGGGGTCTTGCTCCCCACAGGCACAGACTGGATTGGGAGCTGGGGAGGGGTGAGATAGAGGCCGGGCCAGCATGGCTGAGGTGGCAGCCGCCAGAAAATGGCCCTGCAAGCCAGTTCTTCTTGGCCTCAGGGACAGCACAGGCCTGAGGTTCACCCTGAGCCCCTCCCACCCATGTCCTGGGTGGCACTGCAGGGCTGCTGGCTGAAGGACAGGAGGTGGTCACCTACTGCCCGGCTGGCTGCTCCGGGGCCTCCACTCCCCACCTGCCCCTGGAGCACTCGGTGCAGGGAGGGCTTCTGTCCTCAGACCCAGGTGGGAGAGGGCCGCTGGGAGGCAAGAGGGCATCAGCCAGAGGGCTGGGCTGGGGGAGCCCCATGTGCCTGGGGCGGTAATCAGGCAAGGCCCAAGGCCAGGCGAGGCCACCGTGGTGACCTCATTCATGTACCATTGGTTGTGCCATGCTGGTCAGCAGTGCTGCACACAGGACAGAACATCCCCCACAAAGCGAATAGACTAATAGGTGCCGGGGGTGGTGCCAGGTTGGGCTGACTTCCTGAGGTGGCTGGCAGTGGGTGAGGGGCAGGTCTAGGGGGAGCAACTGCCCCACCCATGTGTCCCCAACCCCCGAGGGTCTTGAGTTCGCCAGGAGTTGAGCCCCAGCCCCCGAGAAGGGATGCCTGCCTCCCAGAACGTACCTGGTGCCCCCCAGGCCTGCTGAGGACCAGGCTGGGAATACCAGGCTTGGATGTGGTGCTGGGCTGCCAGTTTCTTTTTCTTATTTTACTTTTAATAATTAAATGTTTTTATAGAGATAGGGCCTCGCTATGTTGCCCAGGCCAGTGTCAAACTCCCAGCCTCAAGCGATCCTCCCATCTCGGCCTCCCGAAGTGATGGGATTATAGGTGTGAGCCACAGTGCCATCCCCTGGGTTTTTGTGCCATGGTGCTCATGGATTTCTGACGATGACCTCTCCTGGGAAATTGGGGGTGCATGTCAGCCACCACAGAGGCCGAGGACAGAGGAAGGAGCAGAGGCTCTGGGGCCCTCAGCGAGCCCGTGGGACCAGGTGCTGTTACCGATGGCGGTGGGTGGGGGATGGGCTGGAATGTGCCCCCCGGGATATCCAGGCCTATATCTACCCATGGCTAGGGTTTCTTAAGAGTGGGGAGCTCTGCTGAGAGCTTCTGAGGCACCCCTAGTGCCCCTCCTTTGTCCCTGGCTCGGCACTGCCACCATCTGGGACCCCAGCAGCAACTAGGGGCAGGGCTGGGAGCAGCTCTGAAAAGGCTCTGCGGAGGCTGCGGCTCCGGGTCCTCCCAACGTTTTCTTTCTTGGAGCCAAGGAAAAGGGGGGCCGGAGTGGGAGGACGCTGGAACAAAGCAGCTTCTGTCCCTCCTGGCTCCGCTGTGCCTCCCCGAGTGCGGGACCCCTTCCAGCCGGCCCGATGCCTCCTCCCCCAGGGCTGGGGAAGGGTCCGCCTCCCTGCCCAGGGCAGCCCTGCAGCCTGCCTGGGGCCGCCGCCCCGATGCCGCTGCGGGAGGCAGGCTGCACCCCTAGAGTCTGGGCGGCCCTGGGGGAGACCCCCGTTCAGCTGAGCCTGGCAGGGACAGAGCCTTGAGGCCGGAAGTCTGGACTCGGCGCTGCGGGTTTGGGGCGCCACGGAAGGACCCACGCAGCCTCCCCATTCTGCAGGTGCGGAACGCGGGGTGGATCTGCGAGCAGAAGGAGGGAAGTGGGGTGCAGAGCCACGCTAGAGCCTGGCCCGTGCGGAGGGGGCGCCAGGGGCCGGGGGCACAGGAGGGCTCTGCCCAGCGGGGTGTGGGCGGGGCGGAGGCGGGGAGGAGGAAGTCGCCTGGGGGCGGGGCTTCAGCTCGCCGGGGACGTGGTGGGGAGTGGCCTTGCTGTTGTGGGCGTGTCCATGGGCGGTGGGCGTGGCAGAGGCTGGTGGGTTTGGTGCCTAGTTGATAAACACGAGGAGACTTAATGTGCGGCTGGAAGACAAAGAACCTTGACGCGGCTTAGTCAGCGTATTAATCTCACCGCCCTCTGCCGGCCCCTCCCCAGCCAGCAGAGAAGCCCCAGACGTGTGTCTGGGGGGCACCTCCCTGCCAGCTGCTGCCCTTGTCCAGCTTCTCTGGGTGTGTGGCCTCTATGAGACCCTGATGGCAACCAGCCCCCGCCTCCCTGGCCAGAGGGCACAGGCCCGGGCCTCCCACACTTGCTCCTGGGCTGCCCTATCCCCCACCCCAGCAAGGGTGCCAGGCACGATGGAGCTTCTGCTGCCGCTCTTGGTGCGGGCAGCATAATTGGCATGTTAGGAGGAGGGAGCCAGCCCTGAGCCCTACAGGACCTCCCCCTGCCCGTGGCCCGTCTCCGATGGCCCTGCCTGTCCCACAGGGTGTGCGACTGCCCTCGGCCCTGCTGACCGTGCTCCACAGCCCTTCACCCTCTGGACCCTGCTCAGGGCGTCGTGAGCATGGTACACAGGAGTTCCCGGGGAAGCATGCCATCAGCCTCCCTGGGAAAAGTCCCCTGAACGTCCCGACAGGTGGCCTTGGGGTCAGGGATGTGCATGGCATGATATCCCCTGCAGTTTAGGCTGTGGGCTCCCGCCCTGGCCAGCTGATTGTGACTTGACCCACTTGTGCCTCAGTGTCCCCATCTAGGGAACAGACCCACCAATAGTGCTGGGAACAGAGCTTGGCAGGGGTGAGAGGCCAGCAAGCCTGAGAGCCCAGAAACCTGTTACGTTCGGGCCCTGGGTGGGCGAGGCAGGCGTGACTGCAGCACGGTCCTCCTGTTCCAGCAGCCCGGTGGCCCTCGGGCAGCCGCAGGGATGGAGGATGCACCCTCTCTCCGTGTGCCTAAGAGGGCTCAGAGGGGACAGTGTGTGAGAAATGGCACACAGGGCCCTGCACGCAGCAGATACACAGTAAATGCCCGCCGCTCGGTCACCAGGCCCCTGCCGTGTGCCAGGCACTGCTGGGGCCCTCACTGGTACCGAGAGTGCTGAGCTGCGTCCAGGGAACCGATAGGTGAGGAAAGGGCAGCCCGGGAGTGAGCCACATGGGATGAGCTTTGGGAGAAAGAAAAGCCCAGCAGGGGAGGTGTGGATAGGAACAGGGAACAGGGGAGGCAGGCTGCAGCAGCTTCAGGAGGTCACCGTCATGGTCCGTTCCGACTGCCCTCACAAAGCACCGCAGGCCGGGGCAGCAGCAGTAGACGTTTCCTCCTCACGGCTCTGGAGGCCAGAAGGCCAGGGTTGGGGTGCCATGTGCTTGGGCGCTGGCGAGGGTCCTCTTCCTGACTGGCAGACGGCACTTTCTCGCTGTGTCCTCACATAGCAGAGAGAGGGAGGAAGAAGGGGGAGCTTGAGAACACTGGTGGCTTCTCCTAAGGCCACTCGTCATTATGGTGCTCCATCCTCATGACCTCCTGTAAACCTCAGGACCTCCTAACACCATCCCACGGGGAGTTAGGGCTTTGATGATGACACTCCAGCAAAGACTGGAGGTCAGAGAGAAGTGAGCCGCAAGCTTAGACGGAGGAACAGCAGTTTGGGCAGAGGGAACAGCTTGTGCAAAGGGCCTGAGGCAGGGGCCAGCCTGGTGGGAGGAGGGACAGCGGGGAGACTGTCTGGAGCTGATAGAACAAGGAGAGGGCCTTGGCCGAAGAAGGGAGGGCCTTGTGGGCCCTTGTGTGAGATCCCGTCTCCAGTGGGGCGGGGCCCTTAGGACCCAGCAGAGGAGGGGCAAGGCCTACGCCAGCCCTTACCACCCCCTTTTTTGGAGAGGGGACTTAGGGGCAAGGCTGGGGCAGCAGGCAGGTGAGGGGCAGGTGATCCGGCTGCAGGGAAGTGAGGAGGGGTGGGACTCTGGGTCTGCAGTGAGGCAGGGACTGCCTGGATTTCAGACCAGAGGTGGGTGTAAAGGAACAGTGGGCAGCTGAAAATCGGGGTTGCTGAGGTCTGAGCCAAGCCGGCAGGGGGGTGCTGCCCTGAGGGGTCAGGCAGGCACAGGGGGCACTGAGATGCTCGGGGGGCTTGAGTCGGCCATGGCACATTGTCGAGCTGGGTGAGGACAGAAATGACGACAGTGTGACGGTCAGCGTCGGGTGGCCCTGGGGCGGTGCTGGGAGAAGTTTCCAAACGTTGCGCTCGTAGGCGGGAGAGACAGGAAGCCAAGCCAGTGGGCCGGGCCTGTCTGGACAGCTCAGCCAAGGGCGCTGGACTCACACTCAACGCCTCGGCCGACTCTGCAGACAGAGGATGCATTGAGCCGGGCGCAGCGGGCCTTCCGCTCACCGTCCGTGCCTGGCTATGAGGGCGCCCGCCATGGAGCCAGACGCTGGCTGTGTCTCAGAAGGGCATTTCAGCCACTGCTCCAGCCAGGGCCCATCCATGCAGCGTCCTGGTGGAGGGCCAGGCCTGGCAGAAGCAGCTGTGCTGGACCCAGGACCCAGAGGATGCATTGGGGAAACCAAGTCAGGCCCCCGTGGCATTGGGGGGCAGCGGAGGGAGAGCCAGGCTCTCAGGGAGTACACACTGGGAGATGGAGCGGGGCTCTCGCTGGGTGTGGTAAGTGAAGGGACTGCCCCAGCAGACGTGCCCCTCTGTCATTTCCATGGTGTGGGGAGCAGACCCCGAACTGTGTGGGGTCAGGAGCTGTCCTCAGAGCGACCTTGCTAATCTGGGTGGGGGTGGGCAGCTGGCAGCCCTTCAGAGAACAGGACACCGGCCCCAGCCCCATTCTGTCCCATTCAGGCTGCACCACCCGAGGCTGGGGCGGCTCCACCACCTGAGGCTGGGGCGGCTCCACTTCAGTGCCTGGCCAGATCCTGAATGTGCCAAAGCTAACCTTGATCCCACTGACCACTGTGACCACAGGGCGAGGCTGGGAGCCCTGCCTGGGGCGTTCGTGTTTCGAGTGGGAGGCGCAGTGGACGGCCCCAGGTCCCAGCGTCCTGCTCAGGCCCTGATGGGCCCCAGGTGAGCCTCTGGCTGCACACGTTTCCATCTCAGGCCTCTGGAGAGCAGGAGCTCAGGGTGTGTCCTCGGAGCCCGGAGGCCAGGCCAGGGAAGTGCACAGCCCATACTCGGCCAGCTCCCAGTCCCTGCCCAGCTCTCATGAAGCCCTAGGCATTCGCCGTGGGCTGGTCTGGGGCCAGCGGGCTGGAGGTGGAGGACAGCCTGGGCCCCCAAGTCCTCGGCTCCCTCTGCTCCTGTCCTCTTACCCCCGCCGCATTTAGGATGCTTGCTGTTTAAACAGGTCACATGGACAGGCTCGGGAAGGGGCTTCTATAGCAGCCAGGCCTGGCCAGAGGCTCCCGTGTGCCCCATAGGTAGCACCTCACTGTCCGCCAGGCGCCTTCTTGGCCGTCTGAAGCCCCCAGTGCATCCTCATCGCTGCCGTTCACTAAGTGGGGGCAGGATCCCCTTCCCAGTGCGGGGTGGAGGCTTGGATTCCATTCGGTGGCACAGTGCTCAGAGAGCAGCCCTCCAGCAAGACCCAGGCCTGTTCTCATCCCCAGCGTGGGCCTGTAAGGGAGACCCTGAGAGACCCTGACACTCTGGCCCATTTCCTCCCTTCCTCGTGGTCGGGGCCAGGCTCGTATTTAAATCAGGGCCACGCTGAGGCTGGGGTCAGGGGGATGTTGGCTGAGTGACCCAGCTGTGCAGATGAGGCTGGGAGGGGCTGTGTGTGCGGTCCAGTGCCTGAAATGACTGAGTGACTGGCCGCCTGAGCCGGCTCTCTCCATCTGTGGATGTTGTGTTCCCCGGCAGGGCCCAGAACCCAGGGCTAACGGTGGGGTCCAGGTGCACCTGAGGCTCCGGCACCCTGCGTGGCCATTCATGCTAACTTTGACGAGTGCCCCAGCCCTGGTGGCTGTGCCCCCTGATGCAGTAGGGCCTGGACGGGGTAAGGGGGTGTCTGGGCCTGCCCTCCACGTCTGCCTGGTGCAGGCAGCCACCAAGCAGCTTCGCTTTAGGAGCTGAGCTCCTCGGGGGATGAGCACAGAGGGGCACTGCCCCACCCGGCCCATCCCTGCCGGCCCAGTCTGATGAGGAGGGCACTGAGCTCCGAGGCGTAGTAATGGGGCCAAGTCTGCTGGTCTGGAGGTGCCAGGACTGGATTCTCAGAGTGCCCACTGATGCCAGGGCTGGCTCTGGCCCCGCCCTCAGACTCACACCGGGTGTGCGTAGGGCCCCTGGGCACAGCCCGTGTCCAGCGTGTCTGTGGGTGGAGGGACACTTGGTTCCCAGGAAGACTGGGTAAGGGTGGGCATGGGGGTGTGGGAGCTGTGGGTGAGCGGGGGGAGGAGGGCCGGGGTCCTCCCAGCTGCGAGAGACGCCCTGGAGATATGCCGGGCGTTGGGACAGCAGAGACAGGGGCCTCAGTGCCAGCTTCGTTCCGTCGTCGTCCCCTCTGCCTGGAACATTCTGCTACCTTTTCCACAGTGGCCGTGCCCCCGTCCATCCCACCACCTCCTCAGGGAAGCACCCGCAGACCCTGGCTCTCAGCCACGGCAGCAGGCCTTCCCACAGCGCTTCTTGCCTGGTTGGGGACGTTCCCCACATCCCGGATTCCATCCCATTTTTCCGTTGGCCACCTCATTTCTGGTCTGCCAGGTCTGTTGTGTCCTGGATCTGGGTCCCTGTGAGTGCTCCGGGAACGGCTGGACTGAGGTAGGGCCACTCTCCCAAACTCCCAAATCCTTTCGGACCCCTCAGGGCTGAGTGACACCCGCCTCTGCCTGGGCCGTGTTAGGACAGAGGCTTGGAGGTAGGCCTGGCTGTGGGGCTGCCGGGGGGCCCAGGACAGGCACTGGTGGCTCCACTGAGTCTGTATCTGGCCAGGGTTGGGTCAGGCAGCCGCGCCCCACCACCCCACTGCGGCTAGAGGAGATGGGGGTCCCTTGGGTGGAGACACGGCCAGTAGGGTGAGCCCAGGGCCAGGAGGGATGGACAGGAGCCTGGGGAAGGTCCCACGGCAGAGCTGGTCTGGGGGACTCATCTGAGGCCTTTGCCTCCCCGACCCTGGCCTGGACTGCCGCAGTGAGCTGGGGGTGGACCCAGAGGCCCACCCCACCTGCCTCTGGGGCACAGCATGACGCACCCTCAGGAGGGGGATTGGGTGGCCTCACAGAGGTGGCCGAGGGCCACAGGGACCACGGGAAAGGGGTCCAGGCAGGAGGAGCAGCAGGAGTTGACGCCGGGAGGCCCTGTGCATGGGCGGGGAGAGGCCTGTCCAGAGCCAGGCCCTTCCAGGACGGGGGAGCCAAAGCCCGACCCACCTGGCCCCACCCAGGGTGCGCCCTGTCTCGACGCCCGTCCCCTTTGACTGACAGTACAGTCGGGGAGATGCAGAGGACACTCAGACATGGCACTCGCCTCCACAAGGGGGGCTGGCTGTCACAAAGCCACGGCCGGGTTGGTCCTGGGCCCCCCAGAGACTGTGGCCTGGCCCACCCGGTGCGAGGTGCCGGGGGGTGCAGGCTGACCGGGTCCCTCTGTCCTCAGGAGCCAGACCCAAGAGGACGCAGAGGCTGAGCACGGAGACCTGGGACCTGCTGAGACTCCCCCTGGAGCGGGTGAGCCAGGGACACACGGGGCCGATGTCAGCATAGCCGCTGCCAGAGCACGGGCACCGGGGTTAATGAGGCAGAGCCACCGCCACCCACCTCAGCCCGTCTGCTGGGGGATAAATGTACCCTCCTGCACAGGCCCATCTGCCACCTGCTCACCCATGTCCCTCAGCGTCAGGCCAGCTGCGCCCCAGGCGAGGCGTGGTCCTCACACATTTCAGGCCCCCATGCTTCACCCAGCCGCTATGTCACTGCACCCTCGGACCCACAGACAGGGACACCCACTCCTGCCTGCTCCCTACCCTCTCAGACTCTGCACCCAAAGTGGGGACAGCTGCTCCAGGTGCAGACGCCGGCTGGGGTTCAGCAAACACAGACGGACAGATTCGGGGGCTGCCTGGCGTAGGGCCCTGGACTGAGTCTGTGCCTGCTGGCAGTGGGTGCTGTGTGGCCTGGGCTGGCAGCCTGACCTCTCTGAGCCTCTGGTTCCTCTGGTTCCTCTGGTGCGGCCTGTGTTCAGTTGTGGATGGCCGTCAGGGTTCTGCTGTGGGAACAAGGCCCAAAGACGCCCATAGTCACTGTCATTGCCGGTGTAGGCCGGCCAACATTCACGGGGGTCACTGGCCCTCAAGTGCCCCACCCTGCCTCTCCCAGCCCCAGCCAAGGCCCCACAGCCCCAGTCCTCTCCTCCTCCCTGGGGACTGAGTACCTACTGTGCGCGTCCATGAAATGGAGGCGGCCTGGCCTTCCCTTCAGGGTCCTGGGATGGGGACATTGGTTCACAATCGCCCAGGACATGCACAGCCTTACCCCCCCCCAGGAGCAGAATGGAGACAGCCACCACGCAGGGGACTGGCGGGGGCCCAGCAGGGACTTGCTCCCCATCCCCGTGAGGAGCAGGAAGTACCAGGAAGGCCCAGACGCTGAGAGGAGGCCCCGGGAGGGCAGCCACTCCCCGCTGGACAGCGCCGACGTCCGGGTGCATGTGCCGCGTACGGTAGGCATCTTTGACAGCAGAGCCAGGCCGAGAGGGAGGAGAGCTTGGCAACAGCGCCCCAGCTCCACTGGCAGCCAACAGGCCGGGCCAGGCCCGGGCACTCCGGGGAGGCAGGGGTCCCTCCGTGGTGCACCTGGTGCAGTGCTGTCCTGGGAACCCCAGCGGGGGCTCTGGGCAGGGCTGAGGGTTCAGCATGGTGGTCGCACCCGGCCTCAGAGGCCCTGGCCACCGAGGAGCCCCTTGGGCACTCTGGGCTGGGCTCTTCTGCAGGGAAGGCCCCGCCTCTCTTTGGGCCTCAGTTTCCATCTCGTTCACCAGTTGGGGGCTGGCTCTTCCAAGCCTTCAGGTGGCCTCTGTCTCTGACCCCAGCCCCCGGCCTCCTTCGTTGGAACCCTCCAGACCCAGCCGCTAGTCGCAGGAGCGTGTCCCTGAAAGAGACTGGCTGCCCCCACTGTGAGAGCTGGGCTGCACAGATGCCCTGATGGGGTACCCCTTCCTGAGGTGGCTCTTGGAGGCTCTGGCCAATGAGGTCAAGCCTGTGTATCCTAGCAGGGCCTCGGAGGGGTGGACGAAGCCAATGTAATCCCTGGGGGAATCCTGGGATCTCTGACACCTGGTGGGGGTCCCTGAGCTGAGGGGCCTGAGGGGCACCCAAGGGGCAGGTGGGAAGCCCTGAAGCCACGCCCATGGTCAGGCCCTGGTGTGGAAGCACCTGCAGCTCCTGCTAGGCCAAGGTGCTGGGGCCTCTCCTTGTCGGTGCAGTGGCCGGGGCAGGACCGATGGTGACTGGGGTCGTGGAGGGGATGCAGCTGAGTGGCCTTTGCATGGCTGCCGAGCCCCTGGTAAGGGGACAGCAAGGGGCTAGGTCCACCCAGGGTTCCTCCTGGTCAGGGGCTGGGAGGCCCCACCCCGCCCAACCCCACCTGGGCTCAGGGTCATGAGTGGAGCAGAGGGTCACAGCCCAGCAAGCAGCAGCAGTGCAGCCTGGGGGCCGCCCGGGTCCTCAGGCCTAGCCAGGAGCCCCCCCGCATTGCTGCGGCACACACAGGTGGAGGGAGGGGTGGGGCAGTTGCAATGACTGCCAAGTGTATGGGTGGACAGACGGGGACAGACAGACCGGTGGTCAGACTTGGGGACGGCAAACGGATGGGGGACAGACAGACCGGTGGTCAGACTCGGGGATGGCGGACAGACGGGGGACAGACAGACCGGTGGTCAGACTCGGGGACGGCGGACAGACGGGGGACAGACAGACAGGTGGTCAGACTCGGGGATGGCGGACGGATGGGGGACAGACAGACCGGTGGTCAGACTCGGGGATGGCGGACAGACGGGGGACAGACAGACCGGTGTTCAGACTCGGGGACGGCGGACGGACGGGGGACAGACAGACCGGTGGTCAGACTCGGGGATGACGGGGGACAGGCCGGGCCTGTGCCTGGCAGGTGTCAGCTGTGCCAGGGCCACTCCAGCCACGGGGGAGCTGGTTGGTGTTCAGGGGCACAGATGGGCCGAGTCCAGGTTCAGAGGTCAGTCTGGAGCTCCCCCGTGCAGAACGGCTGGGTCCCAACCACTAGAAATAGTCTGAAACTTCCTCCGTGGGCACCAACCTGCAGAGGGGTATGGGTTCCAGGGTGGGATTCGCAGCCCCCCGAGGCTGCCCGAGCCCATCCTGCCCACCAGCAGGGTGCAGCCTCCCCTCCCCTCATTCAGCCTCAGCACTGCCCAACCATCTGGGCTGGTTCCATCAGTCCACTGACGGGAGAGGTGCGGAGGGAAGGGTACCCAGGGAGCACCTGGTCAGGCCTTCCTGGGGGTCCTGGTGATCCCCCAGCCTCCCTGGGCCTGGAGGGAGGAGCAGGACTGGGACCCAGACACCTGCTCTGTCCACAGCTGGCTCTGCCCCACCACATCTGGGCCACCAAGGAAGGAGCGGGAGGCTGGCAGCGTGTGTGGGGCAGGCCAGCGTCAGCCGGCCTCAGAGACAGATGGCTTTCTAGAAAGCACAGCCTCTGAGAGCTTCCGGGCTTCATGTCCCCCCAACAAACTGCCCTGGGTCTGGGCTGGCAGGGCCAGGGGACACAGTTCCAAATGTCCAGCTGCCTGGCCCTGCTCCCCTGGCCCCTGCAGCCACCACAGGGCAGGACGCCCGGGACAGCCAAGATCCTGGCACCAGACAAACGGGGTTCACAGGGCCTGTGAGGACATGGCAGGGCCTCTTGGCTTTTCTGCTGACCTGAACCCCACTGGCCTTCCTGAGGTCAGGACCTCGGGTACCGCCCCGAGTAAGGACCGTCTGCACCCTGGTGGCAGCCTGCATGGGGACTGCAGCAACAGTGGGTGGGGGACATATCCCTGGGCTGTCAGTGGCTGGGTGGGCCCCCTTCCGCCTCTGCTGGGGTCCTCAGGGGAGGGCTTTCACCTCTGAGTTGGGGTCCTCATCTGCAAAGTGCAGCTGATACGGACACTGCGCCGTTGCTGTTGCTGACCAGCCAGCCTCTGCCCCTGCCCACCCTGTGCCCAGACAGTGCAGGGGCCTTTGGGGTGTGAGGCAGTGCGGCTGGGTGTGGTCTGGGGGTCCAGAGAACTCATCCTGGGGTGGAGGGTAGGGGGCAGGGCAGGGTTGGCCTCAGAGGCTGGGGACAGTGTGGGTCCAACCAGGAATGAGACAGGGGTAGCAACCAGAGGCTGGAGCTGAGCTGGCCGGGAGGTCCTTGAGCCAGGGCACTGGGGAGCCACCGAGGGCTGTGGGGCAGGAAGGGCCGTCCCGGACAGAGGAATCCAGATGAGGAGGACAGCAACCCGCCCAGCTTCTCTGTGCCTGCCTCCATAGTCAGGCTGAATAACGAGGTGGTTTTCCCCACCTGGCCCAGCTCTGGAGGGAGGCCCAGGGGCCCGGGTGTCAGCAGGGAAACGGCTCTTCAGCAGGCTGTCCTCCCACACAGCCCTGCAATGTGCCCGCCCACAGGCATGGGGCGGGGAGGCGGGAGGTTCACTGCTGCACTCGCTGGGGGAGGGTTTATGGAGCACGCCTGGGTGTGTGTGCGAGCCCGCGTGGTGGATGTGAGCTTGTGCGTGTGTGTGAGCTCGTGCGTGTGTGTGAGCCCGCGTGGTATGTGTGAGCTCCTGCGTGTGTGTGAGTTTGTGTGTGTGTGTGAGCTTGTGCGTGTGTGTGAGCCCGTGTGGTGTGTGTTTGTGCGTGTTTGTGTGTGTGTGTGAGCTCCTGCGTGTGTGTGAGCCCGTGTGCGTGTGTGTGAGTTTGTGCGTGTGTGTGAGTTTGTGCGTGTGTGTGAGCCCATGTGTGCATGCGCTCAAGTGAGCAGGGGCGGGTGCTGGGAGGGCTGAGCCCTTGCCCAGGGTCCTGTTTAAGCCTCAGGCATCCCAGCCTTGAGGCAGCACTTGGCACTTTGGGCAGGGTGGTGGTGGCCCTGAGCACCTTGTGTCCTGCCTGCGCTCCGTGTGGCCAAGCACCCAGCGTGGGGCTCCCCGCCGCTGTGGAGAGAGCCTGTGAGCCGCGTGAGTCTGGGGTCCCTGGGGTCCTAACAGGTGGAGGCTGAGGGAGCACATGGACCTCCGTGAAGCCGGGTGGGGTGGTCTTGGTCCTCCTCAGGAGAAACTGGGCTTGTGCTAAAGCAGGAGAGACTACAGTCAGACTTAAGGAAGAACTCTGAGACCTCCAGGAAGGAGGGAGCCAGGGGTTGGGGCAAGGGAGGGGTTAGAGCAGGGAGGCGGGACCCCGAGTCCCACTGGATATGTTCTACTGGGACGTAAATGCAGGGGCAGGTGGCCTTGGGGTCAAGGGTCTTGCTCCTGAAGGGCTCAAGGGGCCCCAGACTATCCAGAGCCTCTCCCTGTACCAGGCACTAAGCCTCGGTTTTGCACCTGTGGTCTTAGGCCCCTGCCCGCCATGTGAGGGATGCATTAGCCCTGCAATAGGTGGCCCCGGCCTCAGGGAAGGGGAGGGCTGCCCGACGTGGGGCAGGGGCTTCGCCATGGTGCCTGGGACATGGCCCCTGAGGGGTCCTGCCTTTCCCAGGAGGGGCCTTGCTCAGTTCACCTGGGCCCTGGGTCACCTGGGGGAGCCCAGCTTGGCCTCCCACAGAGGCCCCCCCACAGCTGTGCCCAAGCCCATCACAGCCTGGGAGCCAGTCCCTTTTGGACCAGGAGGCCACATCCTCCCAGAGAGGCCTGTGTGGCACCCCCACTGGCACTCAGAGATGCTGGCAACCCCAGTGCCACCCTCTGCCTGGACCTGCAACTCCCAGTGCCCTGGCCCAAGTGGATGTGGCCCTCCCTGCTCCTGGGCCAGTTCTCCCCTCCCTCCTACCTGGGGAATCGGAGGGAGTAGGGGTGTCGCCACAGACCGGAGCCAGGCCGCAGGAGGACAGAGCCCTGCAGGGAGAAGGAGGTGCTAGAACTCCCTCTCCCCAGGTCTGCCTCAGGGACAGGAGGCACTTGAGGCTTCCATGACAGCTGGGGACTGACTTCAGGGGCCAGAGCCAGGGGCCCTCGGCTCAACTCAGGGTTCCGAATCCCAGCTCTTTTTTGCCCCAGTGTGACCTTGGGCAGGTCACGTATGTCTCTGGGCCTCACTCTCCTGTGCCCTGGGCTGGTTCCAGCAGACAACCGGAAGCAGGACGGGAGCCCCGGTCCTGGGCTGTGGGGATCAGGGGTCGGGAATTCAGTTGTCTGTCAGCTGCCTGTCTCCTGGGCTGTGGGAGTCAGGTATTGGGAATTCTAGGCAGCGTCGGGTACCCAGGAGGTGCCATCTCCGCCAACGTTGGCGTTAATTTGTTCAGCTGTGAGCCCAGCACTGTGCAGGCCTGGAAGAGGCCACCAGCCGTAAGATGGACAGGCTGGGGCCAGGCAAGGTGTGCCAGCGCCATTCGGGAGGTGGACGGGGCTTGAAACCATCACAGCCACCCATCAGCCCTGGGGCAGACCAGGGCCTGTGAAGCTGGGTCACGGGGTAGACCAGCTTCAGCAGGGCCCCCTCGGGGGCGCCACAGGAGACCATGCTCTCCAGCCTCCCTTGTTTGGGTGTGTGGACTGAGGCCCAGGGCGGGGTTCATTCCTTCGAGTTCATTCACACAGCAGACACCGGTGAGGGCTGTGTGGGGCATGGACGCAGGGAGCTCGTGGCAGGGCTGACACAGGGTGTGGTGGGCATAGGGACAGGAGGCACGGGAGGCTTCCCGGGATGTCTGGGGAGCGTTCCAGGCCAAGGCTGGCGAGGCTGGCCCAGGGCAGGTGACGGACAGAGGGCTGGACCGGGGTGGTAGCAATGGGAGGAGAGAAGTCGGGGGGAGTCGGCGGGTGGCAAGGGTGGGTGGCACGTCCTGGGGGAGGGGTAGCTGGGTGCTGAGGGTGGGTGGCACGTCTTGGGGGAGGGGTAGCCAGATGCCGAGGGTGGGTGGCACATCCTGGGGGAGGGG
>NC_037683.1:1895480-1909023 GCF_003255815.1 Theropithecus gelada | reverse complement strand
GGGTGGCACGTCCCGGGGGAGGTAGCCGGGTACCGAGGGTGGGTGGCACGTCCCGGGGGAGGTAGCCGGGTACTGAGGGTGGGTGGCATGTCCTGGGGGAGGGGTAGCTGACAGGGGGCAGGTGAGGGTCCCAGCCTTGGCCAGGGTCTCAGAAGTGTGTGTGGCCCGGGCAAGCAGCCCCCGGTCTCGTGCAGGGGTCTGCGGGGCTAGCTTTGGCTGCAGCGACCCCACTGCCTCCCCAGAGCATCCCAAGGGCCCCGTCTTCAGACGAGGAGTGCTTCTTTGACCTGCTGACCAAGTTCCAGAGCAGCCGCATGGACGACCAGCGCTGTCCCCTGGATGACGGCCAGGCTGGGGCTGCTGAGGCCACGGCCGCCCCCACGCTGGAGGATAGGATCGGTGAGTGCCTCCCTCAGCCGGGCCCTCCCTTGGGCTTGTCTGCAGGGGCCAGGACCAGGGCTCCTGTCCTGCTTCCAGTGAGGAGCTTTCGGGGGACAGACCAGCAGACCAGCTGCAGAGCACCCTGTCACCAAGGGCGCCCTCCACAGCCCCCGCAGAGCAGCATCCCGGGAAGCGTGTCATCAGTCTGCCCTCCGGAACATACTCAGGCCGCACGGGCGGTCTCGGGGAGGGGGGTGGGCAGGGCGTGGGAGACCGGCATTGTCCTCCTGTCACCCCCTGGGAGCCCCAGAGGTGGGCGTGGGAGCCACAGCAGAGGGAGCAGCCGAGAGCTGCCTAGGCTGGTCAGCGGAGACTCCCCCAGGAGCCATGGCCTCAGGAGCACAGTGGGCTGAGCTGGGCTCAGAGGTCAGAGCTCACTGTGGCCGCAGCCCGAGCCTCGGGCCTGACCCCGCACTGGGTCCCAGGTCTCGCCCTCTGCACCTCCGCAGCCCAGCCCTCCATGACGGCCTCGCCCCAGACCGAGGAATTCTTCGACCTCATCGCCAGTTCCCAGAGCCGCCGGCTGGACGACCAGCGGGCCAGCGTGGGCAGCCTGCCGGGGCTTCGGATCACCCACAGCAACGCAGGGCACCTCCGAGGCCATGGCGAGCCCCAGGAGCCAGGAGACGACTTCTTCAACATGCTCATCAAGTACCAGGTGGGCTGCGGCCCGGGCAGGCATGGCTTATGGCCCCTTTGCCATCCACTTGTGTGGTGGGAACTTGTGTGTCCTGGGGGGTGAGGTGGGTGCTGGTTCCTCCATCTCAGGTCATGTTTGAGGGACTCCTGGGGGACTCAGCCAGTGTCACCAGATGACAAGGGGTGTCTGAGCCTGAAGCGCCACTTCTGGGAACCCCAGGCTGCTGGGGATACCAGAGACCCCCACAGAAGGCAACCCCAGGACACCTCCAGGCTGTGCCACCCCCCTGCTGTGCAGAAACTCAGGGTGGCAGCTAGGGGGTCATAGATCCTGGAGCTCATGGCCTCAGGGATTCCCCACCAGCCCTCCACACCTGGCAGGGAAAACACGGGCCAGATAGCATCCCCAGAGTGGGGAGGGCAGGGGGATCCAGGGCTGCCAGCCGGCTGGTGGGACAAAAACAGGGACCATCCAGGGACCACACAGTGGATGGCAGGGGCGGAGGGTCCAGCCCCAGAGGGCAGAGCCAAGGCTGGGGCTCCAGCCTGGCAGCCCCAGCCACACCGGGAATGCCCTCCTCACCTGTGTGGGGGTGAGCCAGGTAGGGTGGCCGGAGCGGGGACTGTTGAGCCAACAGTTGTCCCAACTGGGACCTCAAACTCTGGGGGTCTCACCATCCCTGTGGGGTGCAGCCACTGCTGGGAAGGGGTTCAGGGTCCCTAGACTTGGAAACAAGCTGGCGGTGGAGGCTACTTGGCCCACCATGCACCAAGCCAGCGAGTTTCCAGGTCTGCCGTCCTCCCTACAGCGGAGAAGAAACCGCGGCCTGGGGCCAGGCATCCGACCAGCCACCTCCAAACCAGCCCCACCCAAGAGGCCCAGAGTCCCCGTCCACATGCATGCCTGTGCCAGCTCCCGTCCCTCCTGCTCCAGGCCCTTCAGAGAAGCCCAGATGCCCCCTTGGCCCCCTGGCCTGCACGCTGGAGCAGGCGAGGCCCACGGGGTCGGCCACCTGACCCAAGGGGGAGCCCTGGGGAGCGCCACAGTTCGGGCTCTGCAAGCTGAGACCTCAGGCCTGCCAGCGTCAGCCCCAGGCTGTGTCGGTTTCCAGGACCTGGCAGAGGGACGGCCACGCATGCCCGTCCCTGGGGATCAGCAGATCTGGGGAGCAGGCGTCCAACGCCAACCTAGCCACTGTCTCCTGGCCCTGGCGCACCCATGCCCAGTGGGAATCGTTGGACCTGCTTTTCCTGGATGGGCCTGCTGTGGGCTCCTGGGGGGTGGGGGCGGGGCCACCAGAAGACTGTGCGCAGGGCCCGGGCTCCCAGCACAAGCCCCCAGAGCGAGGGAGGCCCCAGAACCAATTCCTTGGGTAGACATGGGGAAGCCCATGAGCAGTGCACGCCGGCCCTCCGGAACCGCCCCTGTTGACCAGCACCCGGACCACTGGACCTGGGGAGGGTGAGGCCGCCAACCGCACTGTGTCCACTCAGTCCTCCAGGATCGATGACCAGCGCTGCCCGCCGCCCGACGTGCTGCCCCGGGGCCCTACCATGCCGGACGAGGACTTCTTCAGCCTCATCCAGAGGGTACAGGCCAAGCGCATGGACGAGCAGCGGGTGGACCTCGCCGGGGGCCCGGAGCAGGGAACAGGCGGCCCGCCCGAGCCCCAGCAGCAGTGCCAGCCTGGTTCGAGCTAAGGCCCTGTGCCCACCGCCAGGCCTGCCCTGCCCCCGCTCCTAGACGCTGGGCTCACAGTCACAGCCACGTCCTCCCGAGGCCATTGCTGAGGACAGGCACTGGGCATGCAGCCCCACGGCCTCCCTGACCCAGAGCAGCAGGCTCAGGCCGAGCTGCCCGCGGCGGGAGGGCGTTCTTCATCCCGGGCTGGCCCCCCATGGCCCTGGACTTCCTCCCTCCTGCCCCGCCGCAGGCCGGATGGGGTCTTCGGCATGTCGGCCCCGACCCGGTGCTGTCAGACTCCCGCACCCTCTCCCCCAAGCCCTTCTCGTTCTGTCCTGCCCTGCCAAATGTGAAACCTGCTGTCTGCCCCACTCTCCCCAGAGGTGTCTCTGAGCCTCTTCTCCGGGCCACCAAGGACAGGGCCACGTTCTTTCGCCCCAGAGCTGGTCTTGGGACGGCCACGCAGCAGGCTTCGTCCCCTCCAGCTTCGTCCCGGGGCAGGGCTCCCTCCAAGCCTATCTCCCCACTCCTGCCCGGGCCAGAGGAGGTCTGCAACCACAGAAGGCCCCCCAGACCAGGCATGGCAGACCAGGCCGCAGGGGCAGCTCTGAGGTGCCTCCCCGCTGCAGGGGCCTTGATGGGAGCTGGGCCTGTCTGTAAAGCAGAGGGAATGGCTGGGCATGAACTTTAACACTCCAAACCCCCAAGCCAGGAAAAAGGGCAGGGCCTGGTCCTGGGGACGCTTGCTGGCAGCGGGCACAGTGCTCAGTGAGGGCGGGAGACAGCACCAGGCTCTGTGACCCTCACCCGAGGTGGGGGGTCAGTGGAAGCTGGGGAGGCTTCACTCAGCTCAACCCTGCAGAACCCCCGATATGAGAACCCCCCTCCTCCCACCAGCTGGGGGAGATGACATCACTGCTGTCTCCCCATGGGGAGGGGGCTCACAGGGCACTGAGTTCAGGATCCTGAGACTGGCAGGACCTGTTGGAGCCTGAGATGGGCCTGAGGTTGCCTGCTCCTGTCCAGACCCAGCCGTGGCATCTCCCGGGGGCCCCACCATGGCCCCACAGCCCCCAGGGCTGGCAGTTCCATCTAGGAGGGTGCATCTAGGAGGGAGCCCGCTCTCAGGCTGGGATGGAGAGGCAGTCCTGGGCCCGGCGAGGTGAGCTGCCTCTGGAGGGGCAGGGCCGCACCCCAGGGCAGGGACAGGTGCCCGGACACAGGGTCTCCAGGACGTAGCGCCCCCCTGCATACTTGAATGTATGTGCGTATTTATTGCTCACATGTGTGTGCCATGTTGTCAGTGGGTCCTTTCCAACCCAAGAGGTACATTTGTTTTTCTGTTTTTTCCTGAAAAATAAAGTTGGCCAAGTGAGTGTGGTCCGTATGGCCTTAGTCCCGGGGGTGACCCAGGTAAGAGGCTGCACTGTGCAGAGTGTCCACAGATACCCACGGTCTGGGCCCTCTGAGACCTCAGAAAAATGGAGTTCCCACTGCATTTAACCCCGGGGGAGCCGGGGCACAGAGGGGTGAAGTGGCTGCCTGCTGTCACCACTGACTCCTGCACCGCTACCTCCTCACGCTGCCAGCCCCTAGGGAAACAGAGCATGCTCTGAGCTGACACTCGAGTGGCCGAGGCCAGCCCCCGAAGCAGCAACCCCCAGGTCAGCCCCACGGCCCCTTGAGGACCCAGCCTGCTGCCATTCACCCTGCAGCCAGTGGGGGGGAGGTCCTTTCCTGGAGTCTGATCCGGCTGGGCTCAGGGTCTGGACACTGAGCCACCAGTACAGGAGCTGGGGGCAGATCGGCAGTTTTGGGGCTTGTCTGGACGCTGCTTGTGGTGGGCAGCACCCCCACAGGGCCCCTGTCAGGGGACACACAGCTGCGCCGGGCAGTCCGGCTGCCCCTCACCACAGCCCATCTGGCCACATTGGCAGCCACAGCCTCTGTGCTGGTTGACTCCGTTGCCTCCTCCACCCCAGAAGGGGCCTTGGGAACCAGAATCAATGTGTACTCCAGGTCCGGGGTCCCGGCCAGCTTGCGGGTGGCGGTACATGCACACAGGGTCCAAGTAACCGTGCAGGGCCTGGGACGGATCACAGCCAGGGAGGTGCGGCAGTGCCCACCACGCCACTGGCTGACGCATGGGACAGCCTCCTAAGGTGCGGCTGAGGAGTCCTCTTGGAGAGGCACATGGTGGTGAGGGATGCCCAGGCCAGCAGCCGTCCCCAGGAGGCAGGGATGTCCTGGAGGCAGGAGGGGCAGAGTGCTGGGAGATCAGGATGGCAAAGCCCCTTGCAGAAACCTGGCTGTGGCAGTGGGGCTGGGGGGAGGGAAGGGCGGAGGAAGACAGGGTCCAGGGGGACCTCAGGCAGAAGCTGGTGGGATGTGTCGGGCACGCCGGGGGTGGCCATAGGTCTTCTCTACTCTAGGAACGTGCCAGCCTTGGGAAGGGTGTCCCTCCAGGGCCAACCTGGGCCCAGAGGTGCTGGCACCAGAGAAAAAAGACACGGTAACGTCCACATCCCAACTACTGGCCTCCATCTCCGCAGCTGTAAGAGGAGGGATTGGCCCGAGCGGCTCTCCTCGCTCGAATCCTGCACTTCCAGGTCCGAGGGCTCCCTGGACCTCCCCACATGCTGGTCCAGGCCCTCTGGAGGCAGTGAGGCACCCAAGCCAAGCCCAGCCCACCGGCCTCTGCACTTCCAGGCCCCCAAGAGACCCCCAGTCAGTGCCTCCATGGAGAAGCAGGCCTGGGTGCGGGTGGCTCAGCGAGAGGAGGACAGTTTCCACAAATGGCACAGAAGGTTCTGGGTGGAAATAATAGAGGGTTGTTGGCTGAGAGGACGGGTAATCGAGTCAAAGCCCACACCACAAGCACGCTGGGAACAATGCCACCAGGTCCCGGCCTCCCACGGGCCAGATGTGAGCTGGCAGTCCCGGTCGGGTCCTGCTGGGAGGGGCTGCACTGGGTCCCTGTCGTGCTCAGTTCTGCCTCCACCTCCCACCTCGCCCCATTCTCTTTCCTGCCAGAGTGTGGTGGGTGATTAATGCTGAAGGTCGCACTGCCCAGAACGCTTCTGCAAACAAACAGGCTCCTGTGTGTGCTCGCTTTCATCAACACAGGAACATCCTGTGCACAAACAAGGCTGGGAGCCAAACCCCATGTGCCTCGGAGGGCCCTGGGGCATCCAGAGCGCTGTCCACCGAGGGGAGGAGGCCCAGATGGCTCCCCCAGGAGGGGCCTGGAGCTCCCGACACGTGGCCACACCATAGCTGCTCGTCCTGCCTGGGCCAGCAAGCAGCCCAGTTTGCTCAGTGTCACCGACAGCCAGCGGCCGAGGGCCAGGGCTCAGGTCTGTACTGGCTCACGGAAGGGAGGCCGCCAGAGCTGGCCAGGGGGATGGCAAGGGGCTTGCAGAGGAAGGCTGAGGCTCACAGGGGTGGTGACCTGCTCAAAGTCACAGAGTGACAACTAGGAGGGGCTCTGACTCCACATCCAGCCCCCTTTCCAGGCGACTGTGGCCCCTGTGGGCAAGTCCAAGGCGACTCCGTGTAGGAGGAACTGGTGAGGCGAGAGGTCCTGCGGCTCCAGTGTCCCACCCAGCAGCACCAGGGATTCAGAGCAGTCATTCTAACTCCAGAAAAAGAAATGCCACCAGGGCCACCGGCCCCAGCATCCGGAAGTAATGTCTGTTTATTGATAGAAAACAGGCCATGTCCAGAGAGGCCCAGGGCCAAAACATCCTTCTGGAAGGCAGAGGCCCCACGGTGCTGGGGAGCGCAGGGGTCAGCTCGGCTCT
Organism: Theropithecus gelada; assembly: GCF_003255815.1. NCBI lineage: Eukaryota > Metazoa > Chordata > Mammalia > Primates > Cercopithecidae > Theropithecus > Theropithecus gelada. The sequence goes on along the minus strand of NC_037683.1, from coordinate 1,902,456 downwards.
GTCTTGCCACGGCCGGGGGGACCCTCATCCTCACCTGCTTCTGGAGCAGCAGTGGATATGGGGGTCCCTGCAGCCTCTAGAACGAACTCCAGGGCCCCCTCGCCCACCACACGGTGCACCTGCTCGCCTCTGGCCGCCAGGATCTCTTCGATATTTCTGGGAGGCAGGGAGGCAACAAGGTTCTTCAGGGCCCCCTGCTCGCCCTGCACTTCAGTCCCCTCAGGGTGCCCCATGGCCAGGCCAGAGCTGTAAGCACCAGGCCCAGCACTCCTGTGGCATCAGGCCACGTGGGCACTTCAGATGCTGGCCTGTGTGCCCTCACCAACCCTGTGTCTCTGCCAGTATGTGCCACCTCAGGAACCCAGTACTGCTCCTGCCCCCTATGCGCCAGAGGGAAGAGTCTGCAGCCCCAGGTCTGATGGGAGGACAGCCCCAGCTCCAAGGGCCAGGTACCACCAAGTGTCCAGCATGCTGGTCTCAGACCTGCTGTCACTGTTACTGTCCTGCCCAGGACCTCCCGGCCAGGCAAGGCCCGGACCAGGCTCCCAACACCACCTCCACTGCTCTCCCAGCCGCCAGGGCCCAGGCCACACCGCCTGGCCCACACTCCACACTTTGCTCTGGGCCAGCCACTCCGAGACGGCAGAGGGCAAAAAAGTACTACGCCAGAGAGACAAGACTGGCAGTGAGGGCAGAGGGCAGGCAGAGGCAGGGAGGCAGGGCCACAGGGCTGGCAAGATTTAGCAAATGAAAACGCAACCCCTACTTCCGGCATACTTAAACTAAACAGCTATCTGGGGGTTATAGGAAATTCTAATTTAACTGTGTATCTTGTATTGATAAGGTGGCTGGATTGCCCAGGTGAGATCTATAGACCTCCACACTAGGGCACGGTTCCTCCAGGGAGGCCAGGGTCCTGGGTGGACTCCTGGCCCAGCCCTGGGGTACAGGCCTCACCTCTTCCCATTCAGGTCCGAGAACCAACCCAGGTTGTCCGCGATGATGTGGTGGTTCTGGCAGCCGGGGCAGGTCACAATGACCACGCCTTGGTGATAGGCCAGCTTGGAGATGCGCTTGGAGGACCTAGTCCCGCAGACCTGTCTGGGACAGGGAAGCTGGTGAGGCTGTGAGCGCCGCCACGCCCCTCCCGGGAAGACCCGCCCCTCGAGGGGTAGCCCCACCCACCTCACCCTCCAGGGAAGGCCCCGCCCCCGAGGAATAGCTCCACCCACCCTCCAACCGCACCCTCTCCCGGGAAGGCCCCGCCCCAGGAACGGCTCCACTCCTCCTCATGGTCCGCCTCCCCTCCTTCCCAGAAGGCCCTACACCCAACTCGCCCCAAGTTGTGGCTCCACCCCTTCCTCTGACTTGACCCCGCCCCCTGCAGGAAGGCCCTGGCGGGCCGCCTCTGCCCGCAGGCTGTGTAGCGCCAGGTGCGGGTCTGTCCCCGATTCCGTGCCGCCGCGTGCCCACCTTGCAGGTGTAGACGAGCTGGTAGTGCGCAGCCTCCACGCGCCCCAGAGCCGCCGCGGGCCCCGGTCCCGGCTCGGAGCTTGAGCGCCGCCAGCCCCAGGCCCAGGCGCGCCGCCTCCCCGCGACCTCTGGACGGGCCCCGCGGCCCCACAGCCGCCTCAGGCAGGGCCCCCGGGGCTGCACGCGGCTCAGCAGCCTCGGCGCGCCGCCCAGCGCCGCCCGCAGCATCCCGCTCGCCGGCTCTGTCAGCCCCGCCCTGGCCCCGCCCCGCCGCCATCTTGGAAGTGGGCACTAGGCGGAAGCGGCCTTCCTGGGCTTCCGTCCTCCGGGTTGGGGTCGCGCTGCGCTCTGCCGCCCCCTGGCGGCCTGATGGGGCCCTGCGTCCACGTGCAGCTCGCAGCCCGAGGACACCGAGGCCCCGCAGCGAGGAGGGACGGCCGCGGGGCTGCGCGCGAGTGTCCGAGCGGGAAGGCGGGTCACCCGTGCTGTTTATTTATTTAAGCTGCCGTGTTTTCTCACACTTCTACAATGCATGCATGTATTGTGTGTTACATGGTGAAATAGAACAGACCCTGACGTTACACAGATGGCGTGTGCATGGGGGTGGCGAGCACCCACATGGCCTCCTCAAGCTGAGTGCCGCTTCACAAACAGCCCCCAACGCCAGGCTGCCCGGCTCAGCCTTTCAGGGCACCAGATTCCTCCTTCCAGGCTAAGCCAGCGACGGCTCGGGGAAGTCTGCGCCCCAGGGCGTCGGCACCCCCAGGTGGCGGGAGGCCGGGCCGGTGGGTGTGCCCTGGACGGGGCCTGCGCTGCCGCGGCTAGGAGCCCTCAGTGTCCGTGTTGTCGCTGCCGGTGGTCTCCTGGTCCGCCTCCCCCTGCCGCCAGCCTTTCTGCATCTTCCGGAGGGCGCGCTTCCTGCGAAGACACAGGTGTCTTAGGCGCAGACCCGGCTGCAGCTCCCCAGCCCGTTTTGGAGAAGCCTGGGGGCCGCCCGCCTACCTGCGGTAGTTCTCGAAACTCTCCTTGAGGCGCCGCCGCTCCTTCTCAGGCGGCTCCCCGCTGCTCAGGCCTGCGTCCTGGAGAAGGGGAAAGGCTTGGGCTCCGGCCGGCTCCCCTGAGGGCACCCTCCCTTCTCTCTCGCACCCCCACTGGCCCCGGTAACTGCAGACTGGTGGGGAGGCGGGGAGCTCAGACAGCCTCAGCTCAGCGCCAAGCTCGCCGCGCTTGGGACCTGCCTGTACCCGGGGAGTGAGCCGGTGTGGGTAGCCTGCATTTCAGATGCCAAGACACAGGCAGGAGGCCAAGCCACGCTCCGGCCTGGGCTCCTGGCCATTGTTTCTACAACAAAGCCCGAGGTAGTCCTTGCTCTCAGGACTCCTGTGTTCACCTACTCAGGGTTGACGCCGCATCCACTGTAAAGTCCCCAAAGAAACCAGGACCAGGCACGTCCACCTCCAAGCCCCCCGAAGCTGCTGCAGTACCCAAGAAAAGAGGGGGATCCACTTCGCGTCCCAGACAACCGCACCCCAAGCACTGAGGGCAGAGACCTTGTGGTCACCCCTCAGCCGTCGTCGGGGCCACTGCAGGGGGTGCCTAGGGCGAGGAGCCACCCTCCCTGGGATCGGTCACCGTGAGGCCCACAGCTGGGGGGACCCCACCCTGAGGAAGCCTTACATGGGGGGTCCGTGAAAGCTGTTCCTGGTGCAGAGCTGCAAAGGGCTGTTCCGGGCTCCCCGCACCGGCCAGGCATCCTGGAAAGGAGAGTCGTGCCTGTGGGGACTGCCCACCTGCAGGGCCACATACAGCAAGGGTGCCCCACCCCTCCCCGGCATTGTGGACACCTTGTGGGCCTGGTGGGATCCCCACATGGGTCCAGTGTAGACTCTGCCTTCTGTAGAGGAGACTGAGGACTTATGGCCTCCCTTGCCCATTCATTGCTCCAGGATGCCGCCAGATGCCAGCCCAGGCCCAACGCTCCTGCCAGTGACCATCCCTCCCCCAAGCTGGCTGCCCTCCAGGCAGGAAGGCCTCCCAGACCTCAGGGGAGCTTAAACCCTGGCCTGAGCAGCACTGTCCCCCATCACTCCAAAGCATCTGTGGGCATGGCGGCCCTGGGGAGAGTTGGAAACAGCTACAGTGGCGGGGGCAGGGGTACTGCACAATTGGGAGAGAACCTTCAGGTGGCTAGACCCCCTCAGAACCCGCCAGGACCTGGGCAGACCAGGGGTCAGGACCCTTGGGCAGAAACCATGCATGTCCAGTCTCAGCCCCGCTGTGGGGAGGGCCAGGCCGGGGCTGTCCTGGCCATTGGCAACCCCTCCTTAGAGCCAGCCCCTCCCCTGCTCACCCTCGGACCTTCATGCCTGCCCCCACTCCTGCCACAGCCACCCAGGGAGATGGTGGCAGTGCCTGAGCTGGACTCCTGGGTCTGCTCGCCTCTGTGCCTACATGGGGGCTTGGCGTCCCCAAGTTCAAGTGTTCTGGGCTGCGGCCAAAGGTGCTGGTCTTCACTTCCCCATCTGCGGCTCCTCCTTCCCCTTCCGCCTCTGCTTGGAGGCCACAGTCTGGTGCTCAGGAAGCTCGTCCAACTCCCACGCAGCCTCCCAGGGCCCCTCTGCTGGGTCCTCCCTGACTCCCACCTGACACCACCTTCAGAGCAAACACCTACCTCATCACCACTATCCGCTCCTGGGCACTCGGGGGCTGCTCCCAGCCAGCCACCCCAGTTCTTCCCCCAGAGAGACACAGGGGGCCTGCCCTGCCCGCTAGAAGCCCCCACCACTGCCTTACCCCCACTGCACCGGGACACAGCAGGCCCTTGGCCACCCCTGCATTAGGCCCTGTCCCTCAAGCCACGTGGGGCCCCGTCTCGCCCCACTTTCTAGCTTTGTACCCCTGGGCATTTGCTCATCACCACCTCTCTCTGCCCAGGAGGAAGCTTGGAGCAGCCGAGACAGTGGGCCTGCTCACCTCTGCACCCTGGGGGGCTGCCCAGAGGGGCCCCACACTCTCCACCCCAGGGGACACTTGTCCCACCAGCTGGGCCCCGGGTTCCACTGGGCTCTGTAGTTTGTTCTCTGGGTGACCTTGGCCATTTTACTTATCCCCAGCCCTAGTTTCCGTCTGTGGGGTGGGGGTTGTGGGGGCTGAGACAGGCATTGCGGCACGGGCTGCTTGTGCTGAAGATGGGCCTCGCTTGGGGCAGCTGGGAGGCCTCCGGGTGCACTGCCGTCCCCACCTTACCTTTGTCCGAGAGCTGGGTGTCCTCCAGGTCCTGGGGGAGCGAGAGCTTCCGAAGAGAGGCAAGATGTCCCGTTAGGTCACCCCGCCAAGGACTGAACCCGGCCACACTGCCCACCCCAGCCCTTGGCCCTCAGCTGGGTGCGGCCGTTGCCATCACCCCCTGCACAGAGCTTCTCAGAGACTCAGGTGCTCAGCAGACGGATGTGGGGGAGGCCAGCCAGGAAGGTCCCGCCATGAGGATGCAGGAGCTGGGCACTGTCCATGCCTTGCCTTACCCCTTGAGCCGTCGGAGGCCTTAGCATTTGGCCACCTGCTCTTCCTCCACCGAGCCCAGCCCACTGAGCAGGGCCACGTGACGGGCAGTGTGGGGCTGTGCCTGGTGGCGGCTCAGCCAGGACCCCAGGTGAAGGAAGGCCAGCCTCGTGCCGGCTGGGGTCTCACTCACCTCCTGGGAGCTCCTGGGTGAGCCGTCCTCCAGGTCGGAGCTCTGTGGTCATAGAAAACGGGGTGGGTGGGCTGTGGGGGCAGAGGGCTCCCCAGGCACAGGGTGGGCAGGGCACAGAGCGGGATCCTCCAGGGAGCCCTGGGCATGCCCTTAGCCACGCCAGGCCCCCTCCATGCCCAGAGCAACGTGCTAGGCTGCCTGATGGCCAGGCCCAGCACCCACCCCGGCCCTGCAGCCCCATTTCCTGCTGGGGCCCTGAGCTGCTCCTGTGCCCTCACCCCACTGCGAGGAGGGGTTCGGTTAGGTGGGGGCCCGTCACAGAGGAGGGTTGGGTCAGGAAGGCCCATGTTCCCCCGGCCCTGCGTCCCACCCGCTGGCTCCCCTCTCTGCCCCAGGCCCCAGGCCCACCAGCACGAGCGTCTCCAGCTGCTGCCGCCTGAGCCTGCCCTCCACCGCCAGTAGCTGCGCCTCACGCTGGAACACCTGCAGCTGCAGCTCATCCGCCTTCTCACCCAGCTCCCGCACCTGCTTGCGCAGTGCGTCCTTCTCCTGCAGGCCCCGGGCATGCTGCAGGTGCAGCTCCTCCCGTGTGGCGATGGCCTGATGGGACAGTGCAAGGCCGACCCTCAGTGAGACCCCCAAGCTTGCCCTGGGCCCTCGGCCTGGCTGCCCAGCTCCGAGCAGAGGCCCCGGAGGACGTCAAGCCGCTGGGTGTGGAGGCTGGCCACAGCCCCTCCCTTTATGTGCTCTGTGAACATGAAGTCAGCATCTGAGGGATTGTAAAGGTGACAGTTGTCCCTGCTGCCCTTCTGTCTCCTCCCAAGCCTGCACCCCCGGTGGACACAGCGTGTGCTGTGCACCGGCCCCCCCAACACACACACACGTGCACATTTGATAAATTTTGGATGCGGCTTGATATGGAGACCCTGACTGTCCATGGCTAAAACTCCTTCAGGAGCGCAGCACTCTTCACCACCCCTGTCCCCACTGCGGATGCTGAGGTAGGTACAGGAGCGAATGTGCAAACATGATGGTGTGACCACCCCTGCAGCCGAGGCTGGGAGGCCCTCACCTAACCCCTGCCGCTGGACTGGAGCAATGGCTGGCAGCTTCCCTAATCCCTGGCCAACCTGCTCCCGCACAGCCCCGTGGGAGCCCTCGCCCTGGGAGCCACACCAACCCCCATGGGGGCACGACTGGATCTGCCCTTTTTTCCCCATCTTGGGGTGGGCCAGGCGCGAGTGAGGCTGTGGTGGGGCCGCGACGGGAGCTCTGAGTCTGTGCTGCTCTCATGGTGGCCAGGGCTTGCTTTATGGCCCCAGGAGTCTCGTTTTAAGGCTCCTGATGTGGACAAACTGCCATCCAGAATTTCGCCGAAGAAGCAGTGGTGTCCATTGGAGACAACCTCCAGGATGGGACTCGGGACGGGGCATAGGAAGCAGACACAGCCCTGCCCCGTGACGCTCTATCCGGCTCACAGCATGTAGCACTCGAGGCCTTGCAGGCCTCACTTTGGTGGCCCAGGCTGGAGTGCAGTAGTGCAATGGTGACTTGCTGCAGCCTCAGTCTCCTAAATAGCTGGGACCACAGGCATGCACCACCACGCCAATTTTTTTTTTTTTTTTTTTTGAGTTGGAGTCTTGCTCTGTCACCCAGGCTAGAGTGCAGTAGTGTGATCTCAGCTCACTGCAACCTCTGCCTCCTGGGTTCAAGCGATTCTCCTGCCTCAGCCTCCTGAGTAGCTGGGACTACAGGTGCCCGCCGCTACACCCGGCTAATTTTTATATTCTTTTTTTTTTTTTTTTTTTTTTT
>NC_037683.1:1831629-1895380 GCF_003255815.1 Theropithecus gelada | reverse complement strand
TATTCTTTTTTTTTTTTTTTTGAGACGGAGTCTGGCTCTGTCGCCCAGGCTGGAGTGCAGTGGCCGGATCTCAGCTCACTGCAAGCTCCGCCTCCCAGGTTCCCGCCATTCTCCTGCCTCAGCCTCCCGAGTAGCTGGGACTACAGGCGCCCGCCACCGCGCCCGGCTAGTTTTTTTGTATTTTTAAGTAGAGACGGGGTTTCACCGTGTTAGCCAGGATGGTCTCGATCTCCTGACCTCGTGATCCGCCCGTCTCGGCCTCCCAAAGCGCTGGGATTACAGGCTTGAGCCACCGCGCCCGGCCAATTTTTATATTCTTAGTAGAGACGGGGTTTCACCATACTGGCCAGGCTGGTCTTGATCTCGTGACCTCAAGTGTTCCACCTGCCTTGCCCTTCTAGAGTGCTGGGATTACAGGCATGAGCCACCATGCCCGGCCAATTTTTGTATTTTTTATGGAGTTGGGATCTCACCATGTTGCCCAGGCTGCTCTGGAACTCCTGGGCTCAAGTGATCTGCCCGCCTCAGCCTCCCAAAGTGCTGGGATTACAGGCAAGAGCCACTGCGTGCAGCCAAGTTTTTTTTCAAGATTAAAAAAAGCTACTGGTAAAACAAGACAGAATGTTTTCATAAAATCAAAAAGATATATAGATAGATAGGTGATAGATAATAGATAGATGATAGACAGATAGATGGATGGATGATAGATGATTGATAGATGATTGATTGATAGATGGATGATAGATGATAGATTGATAGATAGATGATTGATAGATAAATAGATGATAGATGGATGGATGGATAGATGATAGATAGATGGATGGATGATAGATGATTGATAGATGATTGATAGATGGATGATAGATGATAGATAGATAGATGATAGATGATAGATAAATAGATAGATGATAGATGGATGGATGGATAGATGATAGACAGATAGATGGATGGATGATAGATGATTGATAGATGATTGATAGATGATTGATAGATAGATGGATGATAGATGATAGATAGATTGATAGATAGATGATAGATAGATGGATGGATGGATAGATGGATGACAGGTAAAAGTCTGTAAGGTGGAGCCGGAAGGTTGAACACGGTTTTCCCTGAGAGCAGGCTGGGGTAGGGAAGTATTGACTTCATCATTGTTTACTTTTTTTTAATGTTAAATATTACTTCTGTCATTTAAAAAGCAGGCCAGGTGTGGCAGCTCAGCCTGCAACTCCAGCGCTCTGGGAGGCTGGGGCCGGAGGACTGCTTGAGGCCAGTAGTTTGAGGCCACCCTGGGTGACATAGCAAGACCCCATCTCAAAAACAAATAACAAAGATTAAAAACTCCGTGACAACTGCCCTCAAGGGGTGTGGCCCTGTGTACCCACCCTGAGTGGGGTGCTTTGCCCGCCCCGTGAGGTGCCCACCTGGTCCCGTTCAATGGCAACCTCCTCCATCTGCAGCAGGATGGCCTCAATGCGGTCCTTGTACATCTTGGAGTCTTTACGCAGGGCCAGGCACTGCAGCTCGAACATCTCCTTCTCCTCCATGCACTGCAAGGGGCGGCAGCTCAGCCCCCACAGGCCTGAGGCCCCCCCATTCTGGCCCTTGGGGTGTACTCGGGGCAGGGGCTCAGGAGCATGTGGTCAGGCCAGCTGGGATGTTGGGGGAGGCCATAGGAGTCCCTAGGCCCCACCTTCCAGGCATGGAGTGGGCGGAGCTCAGCCCACCCAGTGTGGCTTGGCCCCCAGGAGCCGCGTCGCCCTGCCTGCCCTCCTACCCGGAGGCGTCGGGCCTCGCCCTGGCGGAGGTCCTTGCGCAGGGAGAAGATGGTGTTGGCCTGCTCCTGGTGGTCCCGCAGTGCCTGCCGCCAGTCCTCTTCCAGTACCTGGATGTAGGGGCTGCTCCTGTCCAGCTTCCCCTCCTGAAGGGGGCAAAAGGCAATGGCCTGGCTGGGAAGGCCCCGGCTGTCCTGCCCGGGCTGCACCCGCCCTGCCTGCGGCCCCACCTGGACGGAGGCCTCCAGTTCCTGCACCCGGGCCTGGAGCAGGGCCTTCTGCTGCTGCAGCTCCCACAGCAGCTCCTGGCTGGGCCTCTGCTCCATGGCGTGCCTCAGCTTCAGCGTGTGCTTGCGCTCCACCTTGCAGTCATCCTCGGCCTTCATGAGGCTGTGCTTGAGCCGGTCAATCTGCGGAAGGTCCGGTGAGCCCGGCTGTCCCCTCCAGGCGGTGACAACGGACCCACGGGGCCACCCCCGACCGCCCCAGCCTGCAGACCCCGCCAGGCCAGGCAAGGGGGGCCTGGTTCCCCGGGGGCAGTGGGCGCACCTCCAGCTGCAGGTCACGGTTCCGCATGAGCGCGGCACCCTTCTCCTCGCTCTGGCGTGCCAGGCGCATGGCCAGGTCGTAGTTCTCCTCCTTGCAGCGCTTGAGCTCACAGCTGCCGGCCTCGCACTCCTCCTTGAGCCTCTGAACCCGCTCCTGGTGCTTGCGTAGCAGGCTGTCCTTCACCCGCAGCTCCTTGATGAAGTCATCCTTGGAGCTCAGCAGTGCGGTCAGGTCCTGCACCTTCTTCTGCAGCTTCATGACCTCGGTCATCAGCAGCTGAGTCAGGCCTGACTCCCCGGACGCGTCTGTGGGCCGCGCCAGCGTTAGACGGTGCCTGTGTTCCCCGGTGGCCCAGCTCTATCACGCCCTGCGCTGTGGCAGGAGCTCAGGGCTCCTAGGGATGGGGGCTGGGCAGAGGACCCAGCACCACTGCCCGCCCCCACCACCGCCTTCCCCGTCACTCACCGATGATCATGGAGAAGACACGGGCCGGCTCCTTGCCCGTGACCTTCTTGTACAGCTGTGGGTAGTAGAGCTCCAGGCTCTCGAGGAAGGCCACGTAGCCCTTGTGGCCGGTCCGTTGCAGGATGTCCAGGAGCACGCCTGCGGGCCAGAGGGGCCTAACTGGGGGCGGGGCACAGGCGAGGCAGAGGGCTGGGGTGGGTGGGCCCGGGGGCAGGGACAGGTGGAGGCTGGGATGCAGACGAGGTGTGCTGTGGTCTGGGTCCTGGATGAGGCACCCTGTGGGTCTTGGTACTAGGCTGGGGACAAAATGCTGTCCACCCATCCCTTGGCTCTCAGAATGCCCCGCTGTGGTGGGAGTCCCACTGCCCCTCTTGGCAGCACCGAGCTGGCAGGAGAGGCTGGGGGATAGGGTGGCCATGTGCCAGGGTTGAGGTTGGGCCTCACTGGGAGGCCAGGGGCAAAGCCAGGCGGGGCTCTCCTGGGGTCGAGGGTCAGGGTGGCAGAGCGTGCAGCCACCTCCAAGCGGGCTCCTTGGTTGGGTTTGGGGCCTGGGGCCTGCGGGGCAGCACTGACCCACTTTCCGTTTGCGGATGACCAAGTTGGGGTCACTGAGCACCTGCTCCTCATCGTCGGGGTTCAGGACCTTGCACTGCCGCAGGTAGGGCGTGATGCGCGAGGGGTCGATGACCGACGTGAGCATCACCCGGAAGCCCTCCAGGACGCTCCAGCACTCATCATCGTTCTCGTAGTCCGACATGGCCTCGCAGGCAGGCTGGGGGGTGTGGGGCAGCCGCTGAGAGTGACGCCGGCTCCTGCCCCCACCCAGGCCCGGCTCCCGCTCCTTCTCAGACGCTGGGCCAGGGCTCTCGTCAGGGCTGTCGAGGGGGTCAGCCCAGGGGCATCCAGGAGAGGTGCCCAGCTCCATGTCCCATCCCCACGCTGGACCCCCCAGGGAGGCGGCAGAGACACAGTGACCCGCTCCCCACCAGACCAGCCGAGGGCCCCTCCACAGCCTTTCCCAGCCCCTGCTCCTGCCCCTTGGCCATCCATGTCACCCAGATATGCAGCGGGGGAGACACAGATGGGGTCTGAGAGAGGAACTGCCTCCACAGCATGACTCGCCTCTGGCGTCTGCCTCCTGGACACTCCCACCATGCCCTGGAGCCTACTAGGGCAGCCACCTCCATGGGTGGAGGAGCTGTGGGCACCTGCCTGGCACTACGGCCAGCCCAAGCTGGGTGAGAGCAGGTTGGCCAATGACCCTCCCACTAGGGCAGCAGCTGGGGGAGCCGGTTCTGGCGGAACTTCCTCATTCCCCTGACCGACGCCTGCTCACATCCCGGGCTGTGCCCTCCCTCCTCCATGGCCGGCTGTTGATGATGCAAGAGTGGCCACCCAGCCCTGCCACAGCTGCCGGGGTCGCTGCACTGGCCGGGAAGAGCTGCCCACAGGAGCGTGTCTCTGTCACTCCCCGCCGGCCCCGCAACGCTGGGAGGGGCTGTCAGTGTTGCCCTTGGCTGGCCAGGAGTGCTGCTGTGCTGTTTTCTCCAGGGTCTTAGGTGCTGGGCACCCGTGAATCTCTGGACTCTCCTCCTGTCCCCGATGAGACCCGACCCCCATCCCACTGGCTGAAACAAGAGAACTACCCATGTTGGGACCAGCCACTGCTGTCCCTTTCTGCCAGCGCGGTGGAAGCCTCAGCCGCTGAAAGCCACTCCCTCTGGGACTGGGACTAGGGCAAGGCTGGGAACAGCCACATGGTCATGCCTCCCACGCAGGCCCCCGGTCCTCAGCCTCCAGCCCCGCTGGGAAATGCTGCTTTCCTGCCTAAAGGAGCTGGGTCACTACTCCTGGAGACACTTGGTCTTTTGAAGTGTTTGGTTTTGGTCTTTTGAAGAATTTCTCAACTTCCCACTGTACTTTGTCACCCCATTCAGGACAGTTTTGACAGACAAGGGGCTGAATAGAAACACCGGCCACACAGCGGACAGTCCTGGGAACACTGGGCCCCTTTCCTGCCTCCCCACCCTGAAATGCAGGGTCCCACCTGCCACCGTAATGCCACTGAAATGAACATGTCTCCGCCCAGTGGCCATGAAAGGGATGGGGCAGCGCCGCGGAGGCTGCCTGGCTGCCTGTGGGAAGCCTCATGCTGCTCTGCAGGGATCAGCGCCAGGATCCTGAACGAAGCCGGCGCCGACCTTCTTGGTCACTTTTCAGAAAAGTACCAGACCCACCCACCTGAGGGTCTTCCAGGAGCCACCTGCACGGCAGACGCACCAGGAGCCTGGGACGCGGAGCCTCGGGGAGATGCTGCCTGGGGCTGCAGGGAGGGAGGAGCGTGCCGGACGCCTGTGCACTTCCTGATGGCTTAACTCCACAGTCCCGCCAGTCCTCCCACAGGGGGACAGTCCCTGGTGGCTGCCTTCTGATTCGCGCAGCCCAGGAGGCCCCGAGAGGCCGACGGAAGTGGAAGTCCTCTGCCCTCCAGAGGAAAACTGCTCTCAGCCCTCCCAGCCTGGCCGGGGGCCGGGGGCCGGGGGTCCTGAGAATGCCCCAGAGGCCCAGCCCGGGCACCTGGCAACTAGAAGAGACAGCAGACACCCCCAGGAGGCTGGATGAGGCCAGACCGCACCCAGCCGCTTTGACCTGGTCATAGGTTTCTGGAGGCTTCTTCAGGAGGGCATGCTCTGCCCTGTGCGGACACCCTTGCCCTTGCCGGCATCTCGGGACAGCGGGGCAGGGCATGTGCAGGGGGGCGCACAGCCACACAGCATGCCCAGCACACGCCTTGGTCATGAAAGGGCTGCAGCCCACCTTATGGAGCCCAGGAGGCCACTGCAGCCTGCCAGGGGCCATGGCACCGGCCACCACCCAGCTGCACACGGGGGAGAAGATCCCTTTCAGAAGTGTCGCTCGATATCATTGTCCTCGTCACGAGGCATCCCTGCTCTTCTCCAGGATGCACGTGAGGACTGAGGCCACTCCCAGGGTCCCCCAGACCAGCTTCAGAAGCACCGGTGACGGCAGGGCACAGCTCACCCCCCCATCCACGGACAAGGGGCAGCAGAGTCTGCCCTGAATTGTGCACTTCAGCGTGTGGGCTGCTGGAGCCTCATCCCTGCAGGCTTGGGAGCCCCCAGGCCCCGCCTCACCCGGTAAAGGTGGTTGAACCGAGTTGCCACCCGACAGCTTCGAGAAGGGGGCTGCCAGGCTGGAAGGCCAGGAAGCTGGTGCGGAGCTCGCCTAACCGTTCCCAGCCCCCGGCCCTCAGGCCTGACATCACGCATTGAGGAGTGGAGTTAGGGGTCCTCTGGGGCTCTCGGGAATGCCACACTCCAGGCTGGGCCCCTCACCAGCGGCATGAGCGAGTGTGCAGGCAGGAACGCCGTCCTGGGCCCTGCTGGGGAGTGGGCCCGAGCTGGCGCCAGGCCCTCAGGACCCAGTGTTTCCCCAGCTTGTAAAACGAGGGACCCCAGTGATTTCCCTGTGGTGTCCGTCCTTAGGAATTAACACACATACCATGTTCTCTAACCATATCGGAAGCTAAAAATCAGTAACAGGTATCTGGAAGATCCCTAAATATTTGGAAATTAAATAATATACCACTAAATAACCCACAGGTCAGAGTGGCCACCAGGAGACTAGGCACCAGTTGCTAGAGAACCAGGCACAGCCACACATGCTCAGGAGCACGGCCGGCCATGGGACCGTCCTGTCTGTCGGGTGCCGAGGGCTGAGGCCCCACGGTGCTTCCAGTGAGGGAGTGAAGCCCAGAGAGCAAAGGGCCTGGGGGCGCTGCTGCCACAGAGACGAAGGAAAGGGAGTGGGGACAGACAGAGAAGATGGGGGCTGGTCTTATGCCAAGAAAGGCCCACGCAAAAGGACAGTGAAAGTTGTGGGGGCTGCCATCGTGTCTGGGTAGCCAGGTCACCTGTTCCAGGGAACCCCCGGGTCAGCTGGGGCGGTGCGAGGGCTGGCAGCCATCTGGGGAGGGTGCCGGCTCAGCATGAAGAACAAAGCCACAGGTGCTTTCCATGAAATGGGCGAAAGCCTGCTTCTCTGCTGGGAGGGCAGCCAGGGTACAGGAGGCCTCGAGGACCCCAGTGCTGGGCCCCCAGCACCCTGCCTGTCCCCGAACTGCCTGCACTAGGGTGGCTCAGCCACCAGGCAGTGGCCTGACCCCAGTCGGGTGGGGGATCCCTGTACACTGCCCAGTATCTCAGGACAATAAAACCACAACAGCCTGTGTCCGGCTCCACAATTAAAAACAGAACTTTACTCCTCCGAGTGTTCAGGTGTGCACTTGGGGAACAGCTGTGCCCCGTGCCACACGGTCAGTTGGCAGGCCTGCCTCTGTTCACGGCGGACCTGGTCGGTGGGCGGCCAGCAGATACCTGGCCCCTGGCTGCCTCTCTCACAGGCTGGGTATGGGCTGTTTCTCGTCAGCAGGGCCACGGGCTTCTGAGGCGTGCTTGTCCTGGAACACAGAACACCCAGATGATGGGGTGCCCTTGATCCCAGCCAGACCCCAAGCAGCGCTAGGACAGACAGACAGGAACCAAGGCCACCCCAGCGCCAGTCACTCTTGGTCTGCTTGGTGAACCTGACCCACATGTGCCAAGGGCCAGGCCACCTGCTGTCTGGGCACCAGGGCCCCAGCAGTGAAAAGTCAGCCCGGTGGGCTGTGGTTGGTGATGGTGGGGAGACGACGGAGCAATGCACGGGAACCGGGCACTGCCAGAGCACAGCGGCCAGGGAGGAGCCCAGACCCCAACAAAGGTAGGGAATGAACCTGTGGTCAGGGGCGCAGTGGTGCCAAGGCCCGAGGCACGGGTGGCCAGCAGGAAGGATGTGGGTTAAATGCTTCTCCCCCTGGAGGGCCTCCATGACCCAGGACCTGCCCACCTAACCCAGCACAGCTGCTGTGGGCGCTGAAGGCCAAGCAGAGGCAAGACCCCCTGTCTGGACCACTCTGTGCCCTGGGCCGTAGGGCAGCGGCCTCCCCACTCGGGACTCACCTGCTGCTCACACCAGCCGCCTCCGCTTCCGGGTATGCCTGGCATGCCGGGTTCTGAGCACATCAAGGTCGTCAACATCAAGGTCATTAAAAGCATCCAGGCAGGAGGCGGCAGAGCATCTACCAGAGTCTGGGGGTCCCTGAAACAAAATCCAGGCAGTGGGGACCAGAGTGACCCCCATCCCCCGCGCCATGATGGGCGAGGAAGGGACAGGGAGTGAGAAGGGGTCCTGTGGGCGAGTGTACCACTTGGGACCGGGCACCCTCATCTTGGGCAGGAGCTGCTCTAGGCACTCCTGGGGCCACACATGACTGTGCTCTCCCTCCCTCAGGGGCTCGGACCCCGTCTAGCCATCCCTGTGGCAGGCCTCCTGCTCCCCCATGGGGCGGCCATCACACCCCGGCAGGGCAGGAGGCTGTACACGGATGTGGCACGGGGGGCTTCTTCCCCTGGCTGGCCGGGGTCCTCCGCCCACTCTCAGGCATTGCTTCCTCCCTCACTTCAGCCTAGTGACTTGTGAAGCACAACCCTGGGGAGAGATGGAAGGCCTGCCACATTCCCTACGACAGGCCCACAGGTTCAAGCTGAGGCTGCCTGCTTCTGGTGGTTTCTCAGGGAGGCCAGCCGCCGGCTGCGGCAAGTGGGCACCCTGGCACCAGGTGAGAAGGCCTCTCTGGGGGCCCCATCCACATGCTTTCTCCTTCAGGGTTCCGAGCATGGTTTTGCCTACAGAGCTTGGAAAACTCTTCCCAAGGATACTGAGAGAGGTGACAGCTGAGAGGGACTTTTGGGACCCCAGAAATCCAGGGACAAACACAGCCACTACCCTCCACTGTGCCCGTGGCCCACCCTGCTCAGAGCTGGGTCAGCGTCCGTCCCAGAGCTTCTCACTGACAAGGCCACCTGGCTGGGCAGCACCAGGATAGCCAGGGGCTCCTGCACGAGAATGAGGCCTCTCTTCTCTTTTCCACACTGCCCCAAAGGGAGGCCACTTCTGCAGAATCTACACGCAACTGGGCAGGCCAAGAGCCAGCTTCCTCCTCCTGAGACACCCAGCAGCCAGCCTTCCTGCCCACAACTTCTACCGGCCCCCACCCCACCGCTGTAGGCAGGCAAGGGTGCCCCAGGGACCGCCGCCTGCGTGGGGAAGTGGGGCCGGGCGCGCCCCTTACCTGAATGTGGCGTGTGGCCGCCGTGCAGCCCGGCTGCCCGTCCCTGTCTGCGAGTTCCAGCTCGCTCAGGAGGTCCTCATCCTCACTCTCGGAGCCTGCTATCGAGGCTGCTGAGAGGGTGGTGCGGATACCATGGGGGGCCAGGGTGGCCAGGAGCGCAGGGAGGGTGAAGGTTGCCAGGAACCGTGCCCGCAACAGGAGGTAGGCTGGGTTGTCCCGGAGCTGCCCCCGCACCAGCCCCAGTGAGGCTTGTAGCGCTCCAGCCGGCCGCTCAGCCTCGCCCCCCGCCACCAGGGAGGCGGCCTTGTGCTCCAGGGCCGCCTTGTGGAGCAGGAGGCTGGACAGTGCTCGAAGGCTGCACAGGGCCGGGGGCTGGTAGGGCAGTCTGCTTCCCAGAAGACGTACCCGCACCCCACGCTGGCCCCCCAGCCACTGCTGTGTGGCCGCCTCAGCCTCCTGGGACAGCAGGCCCAGGTCCAGGGACCCCTTCTCAGGCCCAGCCTGGGGCAGGGATGGCTTCTCCAGGTCCAGAGGCCCCTTGGGCTCTTGTGTTCCTGAGGGGGACCCCAGCGTCCCCCCTGGCTCACTTGCTGGAATGACACCACCAAGGGGTGGCAGCCTCCTGGGCAAGGGGGGTTCTGCTTCAGGGGGGTCAGCCTGGGAGGACGTCCTGGGTGCAGGTATCTCCCTGGCCACCTGGGCCTCTCCAGGGACAACAGCCACACTGGCATCCACTTCTGCAGGACTTCGGGAGGCGGCGTGTGTGGGAGGGGCTGGGGGGACTGTCCTGCAGGAAGGCTCTGGTCCTGAGTTCACATTGGCTGGGGGCTGCCAAGAGCTACTCAACGCTGGGGCCCCGGGGCCCTGGGCCGCCTGAGCTTCCGTCAGGGGAGGCAGCAGAGTGGCCACCAGCCCTGTGGGGCCAGGCGTCCCTGCTGGACTGGAAAGGCCCACCACAGCTGGCACAGGAACAGGGAGAAGCCCCTGGGCTGTGAGCACCCAGGTGACAGGCAGGGGGACACTGGCCGCCACACGTGGCCCTCCTACATGCGTCAGGCTGAGGGGCTGGATAGGCAGCGGGGTGGGGCTGGGGACTGCAGGGAGAAAGGGTGATGCCTCAGGCAGGCTCTGCTTCCGGGATGCAGTGGGGGCCTGCGACTGTCCGAGACCGCCCCCAGGGCAGCTCACAGAGACCTGGCTGGGGCCCAGGCCAGGGGCTCCGGAAGCAGCAGGGGCTGTGCCCTCGGGCCCTGTGAAGGCAGGAGCGAGGGGCAGGGCTTGCATGGTGGAGAGTCTCTTGTCCTTGGCTGAAGGCCCAGCCTCCTGCCAGGAGCCTGAAGTGCCAGGCTTGGCTTCTGCGGGGGTCGCAGGCCCCGAGAGTGGAACATTTGAGACAGTGGGACCCAGGGCTGGGCGGCCGTGTGGGGTGTGCGGTAGAGGGGGCTGGAGGATCACAGGCGAGGAGACCAGCAGGTGGGACGGGAGCACCACTGGGCCCCGGGCGGCCTCCCTGGCACGGGCCTCCTGAAGCCGCTTCTCCTGAAGCCGCTTCTCCTGAAGCAGCTCTGACACAGTCTTGGGCTTGGGCCGGGGGCCCGTCGGAGCCAGTGGGGACGCCTGGGGTAGGGTGCCCTCCACCTGGCTGGATGCCAGTCTTCGGCTCCCTTTGTGGCTGGCACTCTTTGAGGCTTCTTGAGCTGGCACATTTGGGAAGAGGTGGCCTGTGGGGAGGAAAGACCCACACTTGATGAGCCCCAGGCATCTGACCCAGGGACAGCCCCTCGCTGCCATCCCCTCATCAGGAGGGATCCCATGAGGAGTCTAGGGTCTTGAGCCAAGAAGGGGTCAAGTGACATGTCCTGGGTCTCCTGAGTCACAGTAGCTACCCCAGACCCCAACGCTCCGGTCAAAACCAGGGCAGTGGGCACTCTGGGAAGCCCAGCCAATTATGCTGGCTGAGACCAGCTGGGAGCCCAGGCCTTGCCCGATGCTGCCGGCGTTGGGCACGGGCGGACCCTCGCTCGAGACGACCCCTGCCTCCGGGCCCCATGCTGAGGAAGCCTCAGGGCTGCAAGGGGGGCCCAAGGAGCTCCAAGCTGGCCCAGCCAGACTCTCATCCCTGTGGTGGGACTCGAGGGATCTCTGTCACCAGGGGCCACAGGCTGTGCTGCTTGGGGGCTGCAGGTGAAAGCCAGGGCCAGGAGAGACCTCTTCCCCACCAGGACAGAGAAGCAGAGGGTTACCTGGGGTGCTCTGAGCACTTGAGGGCGCCTGGAAAAGGAGAGGAGAGTCAGCAGCTCAGATGTCCTTCGCGGGCCTGGACCACCTCTCCTAGCATTTGGGCTGTCCCCTGCCACTCCCTGAAATGGGGACGAGGCCCCAAGGGCTGCTGCTGGCCTCCCACACGCCTCTGCAGGAACTCCGGGGCCACAGGAGCAGCCAAGCGTGTGGCACAGCAGGCAAAGGCCTGGCCTCGTGCACCCCCTCAGTGCAGCTCCTCCCAAGGGCGCCTTTGAGAGCTCTTCCGGGGGGTTGGGGACAGGGTGGGGTCCACAAGGAGAGGCAGGGGGCTGGGAGCTGGAGGCCCAGGGGTACCCCACTGCTGTCCCTGCTCCTCCAGTGAGTGACACTGCTTTGTCACCGCACCCCCAGGTGACGGGGCTCGGGGTGAGGCCTCGCTGAACTTGTGTGAGTTTGGTTTCTGGAGCAGAAAGGCAAGAACCAGGCACCCCCAGCAGACCGCCCATGTTCATGACCACCCGGCAGGGCTATGGGGGAACACAGGCACGTGGGCCCCAGTGTCAGCCCCGACCTGCACCTGCCTGACCTCCCCCGGCCTCTCAGGGCTGCGTCCCCTGAGGTGGGAAGTACAGATGCCTCCCCAAGGGGTTACGGCGGAGCAGGTGGGGCGGGCAGGGGTCACCCTCACTTCTCACCCCGAGCGTCTGCTACCTGCAGAAGATGCACTGGTGGGTCCCCAGCACCAGCCTGGGGCAGCCTGGGCGGCAGGGCCTTCCTCTCTCGGACGACCTCCAAGCAGCCGGCAGTATCGATCTGGAACAGCTGAGAGACACGGGAGGCGGCCTCACCGCAGCTGCTTTCGGTAGCAGCTCAGAAGCTCCAGAGGCCCAGGCAGAGCCCGGGACAGCCCTGAGGCTGTGCCAGCCTCCCGTCTGATGCAGACGCGGGGGAGGCAGTGAGGCTGTGGACATCCAGGAGGGCCTCCCATGAGCCCCAGGCCTGCTCTCCTTCCCTGGCATCTTCCACTCATACTGGGGCCCCGGGCACCCCCTTCCCCAGACACTGTTTAGTCGGGGACAGTGCACGCTGTAGCTGGCACCCCTTCCACGTTCACTTGCTAACAGTGTAAGGCATGGAAAGTGCATTTTCAAGGCTAGAAAACTTTAGATAACTAGACTTTAAGGAATGAATCTACTGCAGATTTCGAAACTTCACCAAGAACTTTTTACAAGGCCAAGGAAAACGAAGCTCTGCCCAGGTAGCTTACCTGGGTAAACAGGGTGAACACAGGGGTGCTGGCCAGGCGGGCCTGCTGCAGCTGCTCCCTGAGGCCATCCGCTGTGGGCACAGGGGGAGAAGTGGAAAGCAGCCCCAGCGCCCACGGGCACAGGGGGACAGGTAGACAGCAGCTCCAGCTCCCACGGGCCTTTCGAGGAGGCTCTGGGAGCCCTCAAGACTGGGAGCCAGGCCAGTGTGGGAGGCAAGCCTTGGAACCAGCACCCCACAGCCACGGCTGGACAAGGGTGGGCCCTCTGAGCCCTGTCACCACACAAAACAGTGTTAGTTCAGCTGCCACGTGCTTGGCCCAGGAAGAGTGGTGGGGCAGGGAGGGAGGGCTGGCTCTGACTGGGTGTTCTGAAAACCTTCAGGGATGGGAAGCTGACAAGAGGTGGGGCCCACCCCAAAAAGACTCCCCTGCTGAGGCCACTTCCCCAAGTGACCACCGTCTGCTAGGCTGGATGTACTCGTCACCCTCACCCCGGCCCCCAGAAGGCTCCCAGAGGAGCCCCAGGCCATACCTTGAGTCTGCACTGCGGCGGGTCTCTGGGGCACCTGTGTGCAGGGCAGGACAACGTCCCCCACCCAAGGGGTCACAGCCAGCAGCAGCCTGCGGTTCAGGAGCCTCCGGTGCAGAGCGTGTCTCCAGCGCCGCTGCCCACTCTGGGTGGCTCTGTGCCGTAGCCACTGCACATGGGACCGGGCCACGCTGTCACTGGAGCTGACCCCTGGGGACGAGGTGGGCAGGGGTGGTTGTCTCAGCTGCTCTTTCTGTAAAGAGAAGGCGGCACCTGGGGCCCCTGGCCAGGTTCAGCCCCTGGAGTGGACCCTGCCCGGTGGCCAGTGCTGCCCTCCACCCCCGTCAGGGCATGATTGGCGGGGAGAGGAATCACTCAGACCAGGGCGGGGTGCGTGGTGGCATGGGTGCAGGTGTCTGCGGCAGGCCTCACCTGTGTGCGGCTCCGAGCAGCCGTGTTGGCCCTGAGCACCCTCAGCACGGTCTCCACAGGCACTGTCAGCCTCCCTCCCTGATGAGAAACTGGCCTGAGGCGGGGCACGTGGGGTGTGTGGGACACACGGGGGCCTTCCCCTCACCGCCCACATGCAACCGCCTCTTCACGCAGGCTCCAAAGCGTGCCTGTGCACAGCTGCTCTGCCTCATGGGAACGTCCACCATGGGAAGTGTGGGGTCCCCAGGCAGGGCCTCCCCGCAAGGCCTGGCTCCTGGGACACTAACAGGGTCCCACACCCACTAGTCAGTTCCTCAGCCTGACAGCAGCAGCCCTTCCAGGTGACGCCCTGGCCCAGGGAGATGCTGGCTGTGCGGCAGTGAGTGCCATGCACTTGGCTTTGCCAGTAGCTTCAGTGTCCACTGTCCCCGCCAATAACTCCCAGGACAGACAAGCCTGTTCAACTCTGACTGCTCCCACAGGCACGGCCAGAGATGGGCCTGCACCTAGGGCCTGACATGGTGAAGACCAACCAAGATGGGCAGATGCACCACGAGCCAGGCTGGTCCTAAGTGGGTGGACAGGCCCTTCCCAGGGAGGGCCTCCAGGTGCACAGGCTCACGGGGAGGGAGGAGGGGCTCCTCCCGCTGCCGCCTCCGCCCCCCAACCCTGACTTGGGGGTAAAACGTTTCAGAGATGCCTCCAGGTCCAAGTGCCCATTCAGCCATATCCCTGAAACAATCAACGAACCGGGAAAAATGGAGGCTTCCCCAACAGTCCCCACCACGCGCAGCTCTCCAGAGCTCAGCCAGAAGCAGCGTGTTCTGATGTGCACGAACCCTGGGGACCCTGCTGCTGCACCATCCCTGAGCGTCAGCCCTGGTGAGCAGTGACGAAAGTGCATTCCCATGGCGCACCGGGGCCGGGGCCTACCTCGAGGGCCTGCTTCTCTGCGCCCACCGGGTGAGTGTCTGCCGAGTGGGAGGCCTGGGCAGCTCTCGGGACAGGGCTGTGGGCCGTAGCAGGGGCCTGCACTGCACTCGTCTCCTCTCCAGGAGCCGCGGCTGTGGCGGAAGCTTCCTTGCTGCCACCTTGGCTGGCACTGGATCCCTTGGAGGGGCTGAGGGAGGCAGCGTGGCCTCCCAGCCAGGCCCCTGCCCCTCCTCTCCATGGCTGGCTGGTGCTCTGCCTGGCAGGAACCCACAGATCCATGTCCGGGACCACATACTGTGGGGACAGCAGCGCTCTGTCACCCTCCCCAGCCTGTGCCTGCTCTGGCTCTGGCTCCTCCTCCTCACTGCTGCTGCTGCTGCCCCTTCCGCTGCCGCCACTGCCACTGCTGCTGCTGCTGCTGCTGGAGCTCCACCGGATGCTGTGACGGGCCCTCCGCCGCCGCCTCCGGAGACCCTGCTTCTTCTGAGGGGAGGAAAGGGCTACTCAGAGGCCTTGGCGACCCCAGATCACCCATGACGGCAGCAAGCAGGCCAGCCCTTTGGGGAGAGGCCCAAGTGGGGCACCTCTGGGGTCAAGGGCAGCCACTGCCGAGGCAAGGTCTCCCTCTGCCCTTGGCCACCCAGAAGAAATGCCACGGCCAGAAACCGAACGCCCCCCTTCCCTCCACCTGCCCCCCCCACTGCCCCCGCCCTCCACTTGCCCCCCGACCTCTCCCCTCCTTCTGCCCCCCTCCTGCCCCCCTCCCTTCCTCCTGCCCCCCCCACTGCCCCCGCCCTCCACTTGCCCCCCGACCCCTCCCCTCCTCCTGCCCCCTCCCCTCCTCCTGCCCCCCCGCCCGCTCCTGTCTCCCTGCCCGCCACCTCCCTCCCCTCCTCCTGCCTGCTGGACCCCCGTCGACCAGGCTGTGATCTGGTTTCAGACAAGGAAAGAGCGAACGGCTCACCCCCATCATGATCTTCCACTTGCTCAGACACTGGGAGCCGGACCGATGGGGCAGTTCAGAAGCTATTTTTGCCCAGTGACCTACAAAAGCCAAACCCCATGAAATGGCTTCATCCAAAGATTCTTCCCCAAGACAGGCTGGCTGTTCCCCAGGAGACTTGCTGTGGGCCCCATCAGAGTGGGGCCTCCGGTGCACCCTCACGCTGGGCAAGAACCAGGGGTCAAGCATGTCGGGCACGTTGGGCACCGACAATCTGGCAGCATCTGACTCTCACTGGATGCTCAGCCCCTTAGGAAAGTTCTGCCAAACGTGTAACTGAGAAGGAGAGTCGTCCCTAAGCACACACAGCCCTCACATATCTGCTCCCCCCAAGGCTTCTACACCAGCCATCTCCCACGATTCATGCTCTTCACACAGTGCGGAACAGCGGGAGAAGCACGGGTGCTGCTCTCACAGGGCAGAGCTGTACTATCTGGTGTGTCCTTGAACATGGCAATACCACAGCTAGGATTTACTCTAAGGAGACATTGCAGATATAAGCAAAGACTTAGCTATAAAACACAGCTCACTGGGTGTGGTGGCACACACCTGCAGTTCCAGCTACTTGGGAGGCTGAGGCAGGAGGATGGCTTGAGCCCAAAAGTTTGAGGCTGCAGTGGGCTATAGTCGCGCCACCACACCCCAGCCTGGATGACAGAGCTTGCTCTGTCTTTATCTTGATCTCTTTTCCAAGAAACAAAAAACAACAAAAAAAAGAAACTAGAAGAACAAACTATCAACAACTTACCAACACCGTATTTTCCTATTAATTCAATTAACTGTTCCTCTTCTTTCAAATTCCACCGTCCCTTTTTCAAGCTGAAATGTAATCTCCTGAGATACCTGAAAGTCACATGAAAAGCAAAGAACATTTTAGATGCTAAGATGCTACCCACCGCTGCCCCAAGCTTCTTCTTGGATACGACACTAAAGTGGTTTCTTGGATACGACACTAAAGGTGCAATCAACAAAAGAAAACGATAGAGAAAGTGGACTTCATCAAAAGTAAAGCCTTTGTGTCTCAAAGGACACCATCAAAAAAGTAGGCAGACCACGTACAGGCTGGGAGAGAACGTTTGCAAATCACGTGTCCGGTAAAGGACTTGTATCCAAAACATACAAAGAACTCTTACAAGTCAGTAATACCAAGACAAGTAACGTTAAAAATGAGCAAAGGACTTAAAGAGACACTTCTCTAAAAATCTATTTCTATGAACAGTCACCAACCACATGAAAAGAGCCTCCACATTGGCCACAGGGAAGCACATGTCAAAACCACGAGACGCCACTTCACACCCGCTAACATCACCCACAGGGAAGCGCACGTCAAAACCACAAGACGCCACTTCACACCCACTAACATCACTCACAGGGAAGCGCACGTCAAAATCATGAGACGCCACTTCACGCCCGCTAACATCACCCACAGGGAAGCGCACGTCAAAACCACAAGACACCACTTCACACCCACTAACATCACTCACAGGGAAGCGCACGTCAAAATCATGAGACGCCACTTCACGCCCGCTAACATCACCCACAGGGAAGCGCACGTCAAAACCACGAGACGCCACTTCACGCCCGCTAACATCGGCCACAGGGAAGCGCACGTCAAAACCACGAGACGCCACTTCACACCCGCTAACATCGGCCACAGGGAAGCGCGCGTCAAAACCACGAGACGCCACTTCACGCCCACTAACATCGGCCACAGGGAAGCGCGCGTCAAAACCACAAGACGCCACTTCACGCCTGCTAGGATGGCTAGAATCACAGATCACAAGTGCTGGTGACAGTGTGGAAAACCAGAACCTTCATAGGTTGCTAGTGGGAATACGGAATGGTTCAGCCCCTTGGAAAACAGTCTGGTCATTCCTCAAAAGGTTAAAAACAGCGTTACCACTGCCCCAGCAATTTCCCTCACAGGATACAGTTGAGAAAAATGAACAGATATCTATGGAAAAAAGTACAAGCGAATGTTCAGAATGCTTTCAGGGTTCGTCCACACTGTACCAGAATTTACAGAAATGTGGTTGTTTATATGAGAATCCCACTCCTTTTTTTTTGAGACGGAGTCTCACTCTGTAGCTCAGGCTGGAGTGCAGGGTGGCGTGATCTCGGTTCACTGCGTGCTCTGCCTCCCAGGTTCAAGCGATTCTCCTGCCTCAGCCTCCTGAGTAGCTGGGATTACAGGTGCCCACCACCATGCGTGGCTAGTTTTTGTATTTTTAGCAGAGACAGGGTTTTACCATATTGGCCGGGCTGGTCTTGAACTCCTGACCTCGTGATCTGTCCGCTTTGGCCTCCCAAACTGCTGGGACTATAGGTGTGAGGCACCGAGTCCTGCCAACCCCTTTTTAAGGCTGAATAATATTCCCTTGTATGCAAATGTTGTTTTCCACTCATCTGCTGATGAACACTTGGGCTGTGTCCGGCCTTTAACTGTTGTGAACGCTGCTGCTGTGGACATTGTTGTATCTGAGTTCCTACTTTCAATTCTTTTGGGTTTTATGCTTATCAGTCTTGGGGGTGTAATTCTATGTTTAACTCTCTGAGGAACTGCCATGCTTTCCACAGAGGCTGGACCATTCTACAATGCGCAAAGGTTTCAATTTCTCGACATCCTTGCCAACACAGTGACTTTTTTAAAAAAAATTAACAGCCATCCCAACGTGTGTGTGGTTTTGACTTGCACTTCCCTAATGACTCATGACGCCGGGCGTCACTGCACATGCTCACTGGCCATCTGTGCATTTCTTTGGAGAGACGGCCACTCAAGTTCTTTGCCCGCGTTTAGATTGGGTTGTTTTCGTTGTTGAACGGCTTTCTTTTTGGGTTGATGAAATGTTTTGCAATTGATTGTGATGATGGCTGCACAGCTCAATGAATACTAAATACTAAAAACCACTGACCTCTACACTTCATTTTGTTTTGAGATGGAATTTCACTCTTGTCGCCCAGGCTGGAGTGCAATGGCGTGATCTCGGCTCACTACAACCTCCGCCTCCCAGTTTCAAGAGATTCTCCTGCCTCCGCCTCTCGAGGAGCTGGGATTACTGGCATGCACCACCACACCCGGCTCATTTTGTATTTTTAGTAGAAACGGGGTTTCTCCTTGTTGGTCAGGCTGGTCTCAAACTCCTGACCTCAGGTGATCCGCTGGCCTCGGCCTCCCAAAGTGTTGGGATTACAGGCGTGAGCCCCTGAACCCGGCCTTCTACACTTCATTTTAATTAATTAATTAATTTGTATTTTCTTGAGACAGAGTCTTGCTCTGTCACCCAGGCTGGAGTGCTGCGGCGCAATCTCAGCTTACTTCAACATCCGCCTCCCAGGCTCAAGTGATTCTCCTGCCTCAGCCTCCCAAGTAGCTGGGATTACAGGTGCCCGCTACCACGCCCACTTAATGTTTGTATTTTGAGTAGAGACAGGGTTTTGCCATGTTGACCTGGCCTCAAGTGATCCACCTGCCTTGGCCTCCCAAAGTACTGGGATTACAGGCGTGAGCCACTGCACCCAGCTTCTGAACTATACACTTTAAATGAGCGCCCTGCATGGTGTGTGAATTATCTCAATGAAGCTGCTTTTGAAAGGACAACAAGCAGGAAAAGGAGGGAGCTGCCGCTGTCTGCCGGGGTCCTGACCATCCGCAGTCTGAGAGAAGTCAGACAACAAGGGTCAGGAAAAGCTGCCCAGGGAGTTGTCTCAAGTGGAGCCTGTGCCTTGCTCTGGGCAAACAAGCAATAAAGAAGTCAGGGTTGGAAAAAATAGCTTATCTGGGCCAACCCTGGCACACCAAGCACCCACAGGCCGCGCCCTGCTCCTGTGACAGCAAATCACTTCTGGCCGCCGTCGCCCAGCCTGCCCACAGCCTACACGAGAGCGAACCTCGCCACGGACCCACACCAGCCCCTCCCTCACCCAGCGCTGTGCGACTCACCGATCTCGGCACTGGGCATCGCTCCTACCTGGCACCTCTTCCCGGATTTTAAACCAATCCTGCTCCCCGTATTTGGCAACGGCTTGAAGCAACTTCTGCAGGAAGGGACAGGCAGACACGTGAAGCCTCTGCAGGAAGGGCCACAGCCTCCTCACCCCAAACCCAGTCAGAGAAGGGACCACCACTGAGCACAGCCGCGTTACCCTCCCAGAGCCCAGCTCTCCTAGGGCCTGCACACTTACAGCGTCTTCCTCCGGGGCCCAGTTCCCCTTCTTCAGGCCGGGGTCCAAGCTCTTGGTCCATCGGTAAATCAGCTGCATGGAGTCTCTCCCTTCCATATAGTAGACAACTGGAGGCAGAGGGGCAGGGAGGTCCTGTGAGGCCGAGACACACACCCTCCATACAGTAGACAGCTAGGGACACAGGGGTCCTGGGGGGCTGAGACACCCACCCTCTGTTCGGTAGACAGCTAAGGACAAGGGGGTTCCGTGGGGCCGAGACCACCACCCTCCAGATGGGTCACACAGAAAAGAGTTACTTTGGCCAGGCACAGTGGCGTCATGCCTGTAATCCCAGCACTTTGGGAGGCAGAGGCCAGCAGATCACCTAAGGTCAGGAGTTCAAGACCAGCCTGATCAACATGGAGAAACTCTGTCTCTACTAAAAATACAAAATTAGCTAGGCATAGCAGTGCATGCCTGTAATCCCAGCTACTTGGGAGGCTGAGGCACAAGAATCGCTTGAACCCGGGAGGCGGAGGTTGCGGTGAGCCAAGATCATGGCATTGTACTCCATCCTGGGCAACGAGAGCAAAACTCCATCTCAAAAAATAAAAATAAAAAAAAAGAGTCACTTTAGTCACCAAGAAGCGAACTGTGGAATAGCCAGGACTGTCTAAGCCCTCGCCTGTCTTGTTGCCTCTGTGAATTTTCCCTGCAAGCCTCCAGTGTTCTGATGCGGGGCCCTGTGACAGCCTGAGAGCCGTCGGGGCGGAGGGGCCTCACTTCTGCGGTAGGGGATGTGGCTGCCAACACGCATCTCCTGCACCAGCTGCGTGAGCATGCGGTCCTCCTCCTCCGTCCACTCCTTGCGTTTCAGAGCTTTGTTCCGCTGCTGGAATTTCTGCAGGCACTGGAAGGCGCTGCGGCTGGTCTTCCCAAGTCCCAAACAAAAGCAAATGAGTGTTACTGCGCGGCAGGATGTCCAGATCTGACTCTGAGAGTGCCCCAGGGCACAGATGGGCCCGTGAGCCACTGGAGTGACCCTTCTGCAGACTCCAGCTCTCCTCCTCCCAGACTCCTGTGGGCTGATGGAGAGCACCCCACGGTAGCAGTAAGAACACACTACACTCACTAAACAGGACCAAGAAGGACCAGGTGAGAGGAATCAAACCTTCACTTAAGAAAATATTAAAAAAAAATTCACAGTAGCTAACTGATATGACTCCAAAACCACATTGCAACTCACTCAACAGAAACTCCCAGCTTGGCAAGGGCTGGGAGATGCACTGCTCTGTGTGTGGCATGTTCTTTAAATGCAGCTGCTAGCACCTTCTCTCCCTTCTCGAGCTCTAGGGTATCTCGCAGCTGAGGGGTGTGGGGTAGAGGAGGTACAGGACAGCCCTTGGTGTGGTGTCCATGTCTCAGGAGACGCCCTCAGAAGGGAGTGCCTCAAAATAACTCTCCCAGCTTCCCTGCATGGCTCAGCTCAGCAAACCCACCCTCAGTCCACACGGTGGACCACCTGCCCAGATCTTTTCCTCATGCATCTCCTTATGGGAAGGGGTTTTCCAAGAGCTGATGAGTGTTACCTGAACCCTGTTCTCTGAAAGTGAGCTGCGGGTGGCAGAGGGCGCGCAGGGCTAGGCACGGTGTCGCAGAGCTGTGAGGTTTGTGTTACCTGAACCCTGTTCTCTGAAAGTGAGCTGCTGGGTGGCAGAGGGTGCGCAGGGCTGGACGTGGTGCTGCTGAACTATGAGTTTTGCTTCCAAGGCTTTCTTCCCCACCAAGTCCTTCCCAGCTCGCTACAGCACAGGTCAATCTGAGACTCACTCACCACAAACAAAACCACCACCCCGGGGTGTACGAGCTGTAGGGCAATCCTAGTCAACATGCGTGAACCTCGCCCCTGCGCCCACACGGGAGCGCTTCTGGGAGCATCAACACACTCGAGGCCTCACCCGTCCTCCTATACTCAAGCTGGCGCTTCCCACCCAATGGAAAGAGAGACCCTTCTCACACCTATCCCAAGCCTGCCGAAGGATCTGGAAG
Source organism: Theropithecus gelada (assembly GCF_003255815.1). NCBI lineage: Eukaryota > Metazoa > Chordata > Mammalia > Primates > Cercopithecidae > Theropithecus > Theropithecus gelada. Next base: position 1,873,783 of record NC_037683.1, on the reverse strand, counting down.
GCAAAGGACTGGGGGTGGGGCGGGATTCAGAGCTGGGCCCTGCTGGGAGAGCTGAGAGCAGCAGCTCTCAAAGGGAGCTGGAGTGAGGCTGGAAGGAGGCCGGAGTGAGCTGGAGGGAGGCTGGAGGGAGGCTGGAGGGAGGCTGCTGAGGCCTTAGCCTGGCTTTGACAGTGACTAAAAACACTTCCCGGGAAGGAGAAAGAATCTGGCAGGGGAAAGTGCCGGCGTTGCGCTTTCTGATATTAACGGAGAAGCATGTCTGACTACGTGTTCCAAGGAGAAAAAGCCATTAATGGATGGAAGACAGAATTCCCAAAAATCACAAGGAGAAAAACTGGACTTACGGTTTCAGCAAACCAGCAAGACAGAGTGGAAGGAAAAGAGGCCACAAAGTAAAATGGACTCAACACACCAGAGCCAGGGAGGGCACCAGGAACACCCAACCTCCCAACAAAGCCAGAGGCTGCTCAGGCGGCGGGGAAGCGAAACCCTGCGGCACGCGGCTTTCATAAAAACACCTGGAAATGACGATGCGTTAAAAGGCTGAAAATACAGGGATGGGCCGGGCGCGGTGGGTCACGCCTGTAATCCCAGCACTTTGGGAGGCCGAGACGGGCAGATCACCAGGTCAGGCATCCTGGCTAACACGATGAAACCCCGTCTCCACTAAAATTACAAAAAATTAGCTGGGCGCGGTGGCGGGTGCCTGTAGTCCCAGCTACTGGAGAGGCTGAGGCAGGAGAATGGCGTGAACCCGGGAGGCAGAGCTTGCAGTGAGCCGAGATCGCGCCACTGCACTCCAGCCTGGGCGACAGAGCCAGACTCCGTCTAAAAAAAAAAAAAAAAAAAAAAATAAAAGGGAGGACAAAAAAATGTAAAAAAAAAAAAAAGCAAGAGTGGCAACATTTCTACCAGGAAGATGGAATTTAAGCTCAAAAAGAATAAGGGAAATAGAGAGATAATGATTTTTTTAAAAAAACATAATTTACAAAGTAAATACAGTCATCACGGCCAGGTGCAGTGGCTGACGCCTGTAATCCAGCACTTTGGGAGGCCATGGCGGGCAGATCACTAGAGGTCAGGAGTTTGAGACCCCTGGCCAACATGGTGAAAACCCGTTTCTATTAAAAATACAAAAATTAGCTGAGTATGGTGGCAGGCGCCTGTAATCCCAGCTACTCAGGAGGCTGAGGCAGGAGAACTGCTTGAACCAGGGAGGAAGAGGCTGCAGGGAGCCAAGATCATGGCACTGCAGTCCAGCCTGGGCGACAGAGCTGGACTCTGTCTCAAAAAAAAAACCAACGAAAAACAGTCATCATAAAGTTATGTGGGCTGGGCACAGTGGCTCACACCTGTGATCCTAACACTTTGGGATGAGGCAGAAGGAGTGTTTGAGGCCAGGAGTTCGAGACCAGCCTGGGCAACATGGCAAGACCAGGTCTCTATTAATTACATAAAAAGTTATGTGTGTGGAGAGTGGGGGGTGGGGGGTAGGGGCAGAGGAGAACATCATGGAAAAGAGCTAATGCGGCCAGGCATTCATTGGTTCATGCCTGTAATCCCACATTTTGGGAGGCCTAGGCGGATGGATCATGAGGTCAGGAGTTCGAGACCGGCCTGACCAATACAGTGAAACCCCATCTCTACTAAAAATACAAAAATCAGTCAGGTATGGTGGTGGGTGCCTGTAGTCCCAGTTACTGGGGAGGCTGAGGCGGGAGAATTACTTGAACCCGGGAGGCAGAGGTTGCAGTGAGCTGAGATCGCGTCACTGACTCCAGCCTGGGCAACCGAGACAGACTCCATCTCAAAAAAAAAAAAAAAAAAAAAAAAAAGCAAGCAAGAAAGAAAAAAAGCTAATGAGCTAATGCATGCTGGGCTGAACCCCTGGGTGATGGACTGCTCTGTGCAGCAAACCACCATGGCACACATTCACCTACGAAACGAACCTCACTTCCTGCACGCGCACCCCTGAACTTAATATAAAAAACAAAAAATAAAATAGACCCCGATTAAAAAAAAGTTGTGGCCGGGCGCGGTGGCTCAAGCCTGTAATCCCAGCACTTTGGGAGGCCGAGGCGGGTGGATCACGAGGTCAGGAGATCCGAGACCATCCTGGCTAACATGGTGAAACCCCGTCTCTACTAAAAATACAAAAAACTAGCCGGGCGAGGTGGCGGGCGCCTGTAGTCCCAGCTACTCGGAGGCTGAGGCAGGAGAATGGCGTGAACCTGGGAGGCGGAGCTTGCAGTGGGCGAAGCTGGCCCCCCGCCCCCCAGCGTGGGAGACAGGGGCAAGACTCCGTTCCTAAAAAAAAAAAAAAAAAAAAGTTGTGTGTACCGAACTATGTAGCAGTAAAATATATACAAAAGAAAACCTGACAATTACATATATACTTATTTATTTATTCATGAGACGAGTCTTGCCCTGTCGCCCAGGCTGGAGTGCAGCGGTGCGATCTCCGCTCACTGCAAGCTCCGCCTCCCGGGTTCACGCCATTCTCCTGCCTCAGCCTCCTGAGTAAGTGGGACTACAGGCGCCTGCCATCATACCCGGCTAATTTTTTATATTTTTAGTAGAGATGCGGTTTCACTGTGTTAGCCGGGATGGTCTCAATCTCCTGCCCTTGTGGTCTGCCTGCTTCGGCCTCCCAAAGTGCTGGGATTATAGGCGTGAGTCACCGCGCCCGGCCGAAAAACTGATTTTTAATATTATGATGTCAGGACATAGTCAAGTGACATCAACATAACTTTTCAGAATTAAACATTTTTTTTTTTTTTTGAGATGGAGTCTCACTCTGTCGCCAGGCTGGAGTGCAGTGGCGTTATGTCAGTTCACTGCAACCTCCCCCTCCTGGGTTCAAACGATTCTCCTGCCTCAGCCTCCCGAGTAGCTGGGACTACAGGCATGCACCACCACACCCAGCTAATTTTGTATTTTTAGTAGAGACGGGGTTTCTTCATGTTGGTCAGACTGGTCTCGAATTCCAGACCTCAGGTGATCCAGATCCTCGGCCTCTCAAGGTGCTGGGATTACAGGGGTGAGTCACTGTGTCTGGCAGAATTAAACATATTTAAAGGCAAACTCAATTTAATAGCTGATATAGATTAGGCCCTACTTACAGAGAATACTCCTTTTTCTTAAAAACAGTTTTGGCAAGTTTAGCTGGTTTACTATAATCAGGTGCTCTGCCATAAAAAAAGTAACATATTTGAAAGATGAAGATTTTACACATCATGCCCCTAGTTCATGTTCCAATCAAATTCAGATAAAGAACCACCACAAGAACTCCCAGGAACCCAACTATTTAAAAATGGAAACATACATTCCTAGATAAACCTAGGTCCAAAGAGGCAATAAAAATGGAAACTAGAGCTACTCTGGAAATCTACGAAAAGAAGAGTTCACACCAAGCTGCTCCCAGAAGAGTGTGGCCTAACAAGCCTCGTTATCAAGACAAGAGACCCAAGTCAGTGAAGAACTGAGCCCTCACTCAGGAAACCAGAAAAGCGGCAAGAACTCACACTAGGAAAAAGCATCCCTTAGAACCATCAACAGAATAAACTCCCAAGGCTGATGGAGACAGAGGAAGACGGGAAATAAGGAAGGAGACAGACTCCGGTACGCTGGGCACGCACCGCTGTATGGGGAGACCTGGAGGACTAGGAAGGCCCAGGGGAGCTGCGGCAACGGCCTAGTGGCAGAGAGGGCTGGGCAGGCTCCTTCCCCAAGGCCACAGCCTGGAGGTGGCAACACACAGAAACCTGGTGGCGAGTGAGGACTGAGGACCCTGCACCTGTCCAGCCACCTCCTGCTATAGGGCCCACAGGCCCTCAGGTCTCCTGGCCCCTGGGGTCCAGGCCAGGTCCTTACCCCCAGCTCCTCTGCAATCTTCTGCCACTCCAAGTGGCCGTGTGCAGCCGCGATCGCCTGCAGCTGCTCCACCTCCTCCCCGCTCCACTCCTGCTTGTTGATGCTGGGGTGCTCCGAGTTCTGCCAGAACTTCCGGATCTCCTCTGCGCTGCGGCTGCCTTCAAACTGCACGGACAGAGACACTCAGCCTTGCAGGCCACTGACCCCAGGGCGCCCTAGATGCAGCTCCAGGCTGAGCTGTTGCTCTCTGCCAGCTGGAGGCTTCCATGGCTGCAAGTAAGCGGAATCTTCGTCCAACTCACTAGGCCTGGCACGGCCAAATACGTAGACGTGGCTCCAAATGCGGCGCCGGGAGCCTTCCAGACTGTCTCAGAAAGGGGGCCATGCACCAGCAGGAAAGCCCTGAGGCCACTCACCACTACCAAGTGCCGGACATGTGCCTGACCCGGGTGGGCAGGGGTCACAGTGGAACCTGTGCCAGGGAGGGTGTGGCCTTACCACCCAATTCCAACCGCACCCGGGCTACAGGGAGCTGTGCTGCGAGCTGCTTGGGGCTCAGACCTGCCCCCAACTTACGTTAATATTGGAAATCTTCTCCCAGTCGTGGCTGTCCAGCCTGTTTCCCAGCAAGGCCTCTTCCGGAAGCTGGCTGGAGGAAGGGATGAGGGTATTGGCGCCACGCCTGGCCTGTGGGCTCCCCTGGGCCCTCCCGGGAGGCCTCCTCACTTGATGTCCTGGATCTCCTTCTCGGCTTCCCTGGCCTGCTTCTCCAGGGCCTGCTTCTCCATCTCATTGGAGACTTTGCTCTGCTTCTGGTGCAAGTACTCAAGCCTGCAAAGCAGAGCAGAGGCAGAAGGGCTGCAGGCAGAAGGGCTGCTGGTGGGGGACGGGTTGTCTGCGCAGTATAGAGCAAAGAGTGTGAGCTCAGCAGAGATTCTGAGCCTCCCTCACCCTCCCTGCCTCAGCCTCCTCACCCATGAAAGATGCTGTAGCACCCACCTCCAGGCTGCCACTGGGGTGGGAAGGGCTACAGTGCCTGCTGGCCCCCATGTCTCAGAGCCTCGCCACAGCCCTCTGGAGCCTCAGTGCCCCAGCTCCCAGCCTATGCCTGCCTGCTGGCCCCCATGTCTAAGAGCCTTGGCACAGCCCTCCAGAGCCTCAGTGCCCCAGCTCCCAGCCTGTGCCTGCCTGCTGGCCACCATGTCTCAGAGCCTCGCCACAGCCCTCCAGAACCTCAGTGCCCCAGCTCCCAGCCTGTGCCTGGCACAGAGACACAGCCATGGGTAGATGTCCTGACTGGTGCCCAGTGAGGAGGCCGGAGGCTGTGAAGTCACAGTAAAGAACCACTCCCCCAAGCAGGCCAGGAAGGAAAACCCAGCTGTCCCCAAGCCTGAGGAGAGACCCACCGTCGTCACTGCAAACCCTGACCATACACATCAGGCCACGGCTGGCAGGCAGGCCCCAGGACCCCTGGCCTGGCCAAAAGCCTCTCAGTGCCCAGAGATGTCCTGGCAGCTTGTATCCTAAAGGCACCCCCTCTGCCTTGAGAGCTCATGGTGGCCGCACAGAAGACAGGTGGGGACCCGCTGTGCTGCTGACGGAGTGGCCAACAAGGTGATGCTGGGTCTCTGGGCTCTGGGAGCAGCTCTGTCTTTGACCAAAGTTATCAGGACAGCAGCGCCTTCTATCGTGAGTGGACAGTAAGGCCGTGCTGTGCCTTGCTTTGGTCACATGATATCACCCCATCAGCACACACCAGGTTTCAGGCACGGGGAAAAACAGACCCAGAGAAGAGAAGCTGCCCGAGCCACGCCCCTCATCATGGCCATGGTGACCACCCCGCGCCCCCGAGCCACAACCCTCATCATGGCCGTGGTGACCACCCCGCGCCCCCGAGCCACAACCCTCATCATGGCCGTGGTGACCACCCCGCGCCCCCGAGCCACAACCCTCATCATGGCCGTGTGGACCACCCCGCGCCCCCGAGCCGCGCCCCGAGCCACGCCCCTCATCATGGCCGTGGTGACCACCCCGCGCCCCGAGCCACGCCCCTCAATGTGGCCGTGTGGACCACCCCGCGCCCCCGAGCCACGCCCCTCATCGTGGCCGTGGTGACCACCCCGCGCCCCGAGCCACGCCCCTCAATGTGGCCGTGTGGACCACCCCGCGCCCCGAGCCACGCCCCTCATCATGGCCGTGGTGACCACCCCGCGCCCCGAGCCACGCCCCTCAATGTGGCCGTGTGGACCACCCCGCGCCCCCGAGCCACGCCCCTCATCGTGGCCGTGGTGACCACCCCGCGCCCCGAGCCACGCCCCTCAATGTGGCCGCGTGGACCACCCCGCGCCCCGAGCCACGCCCCTCATCATGGCCGTGGTGACCACCCCGCGCCCCGAGCCACGCCCCTCAATGTGGCCGTGTGGACTGATCCTGTGCTTAGCCGCCTGGCCACGAGGAAGCCCCCTTGAGGGGGAAAGGGCATCAAGTCCAGGCATCAGCATCTCTCCGTGGGTCGGCAGGACCTGCTGTGGAGAACAGGCTCGCAGCTAAGCTGAACCTCTACCAAGCCCACATCAGCCAGCCTTGACTTTTCCTGTTGGCCGGGAAAGGTTGTTTGTTTTTGAGACAGGGTCTGGCTCTGTTGCCCAGGCTGGAACGCAGTGGTACAATCACAGCTCACTGCAGCCTTGACCTCCTGGGCTCAGTCGATCCTCCCACCTCAGCCTCCCGAGTAGCTGGGACCACAGGCGTGCACCACCACACCTGGCTAACTTTTTTTACTTTTTGAAGAGATGGGGTCTCATCATGTTGCCCAGGCTGGGCTTGAACTCCTGGGCTCAAGAGATCCTCCTGCCTTGGCCTCCCAAAGTGCTAGGATTCCAGGCGTGAACCTGCACCCAGCCTGAAGGCCATTTTTGACCTTCGTTTTTAGACTTACTTCAGTAACTTGGGCTGAAGCAATCGCTGCAGGCGGTCACTCACCACTGACTTTCGGAGCAAGGCCTTTTCCCAGTTTTTCCCTGAGGAGAAGCCACAGTGCCATCACTGAGGGTCTGGATCCTCTCCACGGCCCACTCCCGTGGTCGGTGTACACTTTCCCCAGGCAGTGATGGGGGCCCCACAGCGAGTAAGCAGCACACCAGGCCCACAGGTGAGACCCCTCCACCCAGCCGACATAGCTCCACCCGAGGCTTGGCGCCAGCTCACGGGCAGAGCTGCCAGGGCTTTACGGCCCAAGACAAGGCAGGGAGACTGAGTAAGAGGGTAGGGTGTGGCCTGGCCCGTCCCGCATGACTGGCGTTCTGGAAAGGACCTGCTTAATGTGAAAAGGCAGGGGTCAAGGAGCCAGTCCCAGTGGTCAAGGCCTGAAGGAGCCATGAGGTCACAACAGAGAAAGGTCTGAGAACTTAAGAAACTGGGGAAAGCAGGGCCGTGGGGAGGGGTCCCCTGAGTTCAGTGGTGCCGCATGGCCAGCTGGGGCTCTTACATTTGGTCACGAGGAGCTCCTCGAAAGCCTTGATCCCCTGGGCAGCCTTCTCTCGTGTGTCCTCGTTGGCAGGGGGCCCCTGTCAGGGTGCACAGCATCACCACAGGCACAGACCACGTGTGCTCCCTGCAGGCCCAGCACATCCATCCAGAGCCCACAAAAGGACTTGGGCCCCCCTGCCTCCTGCCTTCCCGTACTGTGAGGCTGGCGGGTGCAACCCTACCGGCCAATCCATGAGGCCTGCTGCGGTCAGGCCTCGCACCGGCAACGCTGGCACCTCCATGAGGGCTTGCTCATCGCTTCACAGGGCAGTCCGGGCAGCCCAGCGCAGAGCAGAGGGCAGCCTGCCCACCACGGAGGAGGCAGTTTGAAGGAGGGTGGCCAATGTTATCTTGAACTCACGGGAATTCACGACTCCCCGCAGCAGGACTTGGGGACAAGGGCCCTTCCCACGGTGCACAGAGCCTTGCCGACAAGAGCAGGGCCTGGGCCACTCACCACACCCGTGACCTTGTCCTTGAAGTACGGCTTCATGAAGTGCCCCATGTATGTGCTTGGGGGCAGGCTCCTGCCATCCTTCACCTTGGTGCCTTTGGACCCAGCCAGATCCCTCATGAGCTCCTCCTGTGACAGACACAAGGCAGGGACCCCTCTGTGGACCAGCAGTAGCGACTCTCCCTGTGGAGGGGACCCAGGGCAGAGGAGAGGCAGGAAGCTGGGGAGCCCTGGACCTGGCAGGTCCAGCTGTGGGGGGCTCTGGGGGTGGGGAGGCGTGGGCACCGGGGGCCGAGGCCCGTCCCACCTGCTGCTCCCGGTTCTGGGCCAGCAACAGGTTGGCCTCAGCCAGCTTCTCTTGGATGACCTCCTGGTAGACCATGTTCAGCTGCAGGCAGGTCTCCGGATCTTCAGGGAGGGTTTTATCCTTGGGGTCGTCCTCATCATTGCTGGCTTCACCCCACCTTTCTTCTTCCTGGTTACGAGCAAGAAATGGCATGTGAGGGGATGAGACATGGATGTTGCCCTGTCCTCGGGAGCCAGTCGCCCATCGCTGGGCCTCTGGGACACCGAGGCAGCTCCAGCATAGCAACACCCAACGTGGCAGCAGGAAGCGACCCTGGTGGGCAGCAGGAGGGCGTCTGAGTTTGGGAGCGGAGCCTGCTGCTCTCGAGGTGGCCCGTGTGCGCCTTTCCTAATCCATGGCAGGTGGAGCCTCCTGCCTGGAATGCACCAGGGCTGGGGCTGCTGCGAGGCAGGAGCTTTCCAGGACCACAGGCGTCCTTGTGAACCCTGCACTCTGCCCTGAGCCCCTGTGGTGTGAATCACCGGCGAAGCACGGGGAGCAGGCGTGTGTGGGAGGAAAGTCTCCGCAGAGCCAGGAAGTGGACGCGCTGAAAACGCCCGTCGGGACCGGGGAGGCGCCACGGGCTACGGCAGGGTGCTCACCCACAGCAGGCAGACCACACGGCCACGCTAACGTGAGGCGACTCAGTACCTACTAACTCCATGGAAAAAGGAAGCAGCAAATCGCCAACCTTTTCCAACGTAAACAAACGGCAGCTAACAAAACGACGACCGGCCTCACAGAGCGGCTGCCACGTGCTGTTTAGGTGCTCGTGTATTTTTCTTTTTTTTGAGAGAGGGTCTCACTCCATCACCCAGGCTGGAGGGCAGTGGTGCAATCACAGCTCACTGAAGCCTCGACCTCCTGGGCTCAAGTGATCCTCCCGCCTCAGCCACCCAAGTAGCTGGGTCCACAGCCACGTGCCACTGCACCAGCTAGTTTTTGTATAGCTGCTCGTGTTAGCTGACTTGTGCTGGAAACGCCCCTGCTGCCCCACAGGAATCTGAGGCACAGAGCGTTGAGCTGTGAGGGGCAGGACCCAGGTGCACAACTCACAGCTTTCCATGAGTGACAGATGCCACGCAGGAGACGGAGGCACACAGCCATGAGCTCAGAAAAAGCCAAGGGGTGTGATCACCAAGCTGTTAACAGTGGTTATTTCTGGGGACAATTTCAACGACAAATGCTTTCTGATTTTTTTTTAATACAAACGTGCATCATTTTCATAATGCAGAAAACCCAATATGGATTCAAACCACACCCCCTCCCAGGCCACTTTGGAAGGTGCTGGCAGGCCTGACCCAGTGGCACAGCCAGATCAGGCCAGCAGTTACCGAGATCAGGGGATCGGCAGGGTCCAAGTCCTCAGAAGGCAGTGACTCTGTCAGAAACACAAGCAACACAGTGTTGGTGACCAGCGTCTGGGTCGGCGTGTGGGCGCAGCTCACCACTGCTTCTTGGGCAGAGGGGAGAGGGCCTGGGGCTGTGAAGCGGTGAGAGCGCCTCAGGCTGAGGCTTGCAATGAGCGGACCTTCCCTCTCTGACAGCAGGGTGGGCAATGGACCATGCCGGGTTAGCTAGATAGAGAAGACTCTGGCCACACACTGGGGCACTCCAGGCACACAGGACAAAGCTACACAGCGTTCACTGGACGGCACAGGCTATCTCGCACTGGAGAGACAGACGGAGAAAGCCTAGCAGAAAATGGACCTGTCCTTCGGGAGCTCCGCTAGTCAGATGGAAGGCATGGATGTAGAGGCCCTGACCACAGAGAAAGATAGCAGGGTGCCTCAGAGGCAGGCCCTAGGTCTGGGAGAGGTGGGAAACAAGGCTGGTGGGGTTGGGGTAGGCTCAGAAGATAAAGGCAGCATGGAGGGGAGCACGTGGGGAGGGGAGCACGTGGGGAGGGGAGTACGTGGGGAGGGGAGGCTGTGGGGTGGGGAGCCTATGGGGCGTGGAGCACATGGAGTGGGGAGCACGTGTGGTAGGGAGCACATGGGGAGGGGAGCAGGTGGGGAGGGGAGCACGTGGGGTGGGGAGCACATTGGGGTGGGGAGCACATTGGGGTGGGGAGCACACTGGGAGGGGTGCATGTGAGGAGCAGAGATGCTGGGGGTGTGAGCTGTGGTGACCATCAGGCATGGACTGTCCAGGCTGCCATCGGGTGAGCTCCAGGCTCGCCCTCTCCTCTCAGGATGGTCCACTCCAGAAGCCCTGCACAGGCCCAAGGAGGCCAGGGCCAGACCCTGGGAGGTCTAGAGCCCAGGGTACACACACAGCTAGCTGGCTCAGGGGCTAGCAAACATGGAACTGTCAGAAGCTCTCTGGCTGGAGTACAGGCAAACACCGGTGTTGGCAAAAAATTGGGCCTGGTCTGTACCAGCCATCGTTTTATTACTGTTATTATTATTTTTAGAGGCAGGGTCTTGCTGCGTTGCCCAGGCTGGACATGAACTCCTGGGATCGAACAATACTCTCGCCTGAGCCTCCGGAGTCCCTGGGGTTACAGGCCCGAGAGACCACACCTAGCTACCATCACACCCTAATGTGCCTGAAAGGAACCCAGGGAGCAGACCAGCTGTTCTCACCAGGACCCCAGGAGGCCAGGTGCAAGGGGCTCACCTGCTTCAGAATCTGACTCGAGACTTGATTCTGAGACCTCCACGTGGGTGCCCGCGGAGCTGGGATCTAAAATCCTTTCCAGCTCCTTGATCTCCTGTGTTATCTTCTCTCTTTCAGCATCTACATCCATGACTTCTGCCTGCCTCCAAAACACACCCCAAGATGTTAGAAACCAAGACTGTGCTGGGATCCCATTCTCCTTCACACACCTGCCCACAGGGGATGGCAGAGTCTGCTCGGCAGTGGGCACTGGGCTCCCCAAAGATTAACAGACCAGGCCCAGAATCAGGGAGCCCTGGAGTGGCAACCTCAGACCCCACGAACTCCTGCTATGTGCTCTGCCAGGAGCCTAAGCCCCAAGAACGTCTCCCGCCTGCTCTGAGGCTGCAACCAGCACAGGCAGGGAGTGGACGAACAGGGCAGGCCCCACTGTCCTGTCTCGGCTCCCACACCAAGCCACGCGGAAACTGGGCACCCAATATAGAAACAGTGGGGTGCAGAGGCAAAGTCATTACAGGGCAAGGACACAGCCCATGACCCGCTTTGGCCATCCTGCTCTCCCATGGCACAAAGCCAGACCACAGAGGGCATCTGAGAAAAATTCAGAGACACACACTGAGACTACCCAAGTGACAGGCACTTCCCCCATGGAAGGAAGCTCTCAAAGGCAACCCAAAGGCAAGGCTGGCTGTTCTCTGTGCATCCATAACAGCCCCTGGAATGTGGCAGTGCCTGAGACCGAACAAATGTCTGTCAAGCTTTTTCCTTAGGAACTGTGGTCTAGGAAGTCTGAAGGAAGAAGGACGCTAGAGAGAGAGAGTAGGAGAATGAAGCATCAGCAGAGAAAGTCTAAAGGAATCACTAGCACAGACCCGGGAGCCCAAAACACCCAACAACAAAGGGAAACGCCCTCCCTTGTCCTTGGCGTGGCTCTCCCTGCTGGACACTGACTGGGGCGCTGCCCAACTGGAACAAAAACCAAAGCATCCACCCGCCAGCACCGTTAGCCACATCAGCAGCCCAGGTCCCCTCACTCCTTCACGAAGCCCCTTGTTTATGCCCGAAATGCTTGTGAACCTGTAAACTCGGCTAACAGCTGGCCAGAAGCAGAGCTGGCAGCGACCGCAGGCCGGTTCAGAGCCTCCGGGCCGGCGGAGACGCTTTCCCCTGGAAGCCTCACGCAAGAGGCGGCTGCTGCCTCCCCTCCCCGAGTTGCTCAGGAGAGCAATGATCGGCAGGAAGGAGGTCAAAGTCACACGTGCTGAGCCACCGACAGCAGGGGCTGTCCCTCTCCCCGCACTCCTCTCCCAAGGGCTGGTCATGAGGGCTGCCCACCAAAACGGAACGCAGCAGGCGGTCCCTCCCGCCCCAGCTGCGGGGACGCCACTCAGACTCGGCTTGGCCCAGGGAACCCCAGGAAGCGCCAGGGCGATGGGCGTTTAGGCACCGGCTTGGGAGACAGACCCGGCCCAGGCCCAGTTCCGCCTCCTGCTAGCTGCGGGACCTGGGGAAACCCCCTCCGAGGCTCGCCCACCGCAGAATCGACTGCGCAGTCCCCGAGACGCACGCGGGCACCCTGCAGCCGGGACCGCCCCGCCGACGCCTCCTCGGAGCCCGCGGGGGCCGCAGCCCGCTCGCAGCCGAGGGGCTCCCAGGCCCGGAATCCTCGCGCGCCCAGGCTCAGCCGGACGGGGCCACGCCGGGCCTCAGTTTCCCCGACTCTGGACGCTGCCCCGCCCCCGTCCCGGGCCTCGGATGTCCGCTCCTCGGGACAGCGCCCCCTCCGCGGGGAGAGTCCAGGAGATGCCAGCGCCACCCGCGCCTTACCTGTTATGCGCAGACCTTCCCTGCTCGCGCGGACCCAGCCGTCGCCCGGGCGACCGCAGACTCGACGCTTCCGGCGGCTGCAGAACAAGAGCGCCGCGCGCCGGAAGTCCCGCCTCCTGAGGCGCGGGGCACGCCGGGACGGCCGCTGCCCCTGCCTGGACTAGTGGGGCGAACGGCTCGATGCTGCTGCCCTCGCGTGGCCGCCCTGGGGGCCGCCTCCGCGTGCTCTGGAGGGACGCGGGTGGACGCGGGACCCCAAGGCAGGGGACAGGCGAGGACAGGCACCCGGCCACCTGGTCACGACCCGGAAGACCGGCCCTCACTGGCTGTGACCTTCGGTGGCCACCGCTGGACCTCTCTGTGCCTGTTTCATCCTCTGTTAACGGACATCTTGGGGTTTGGTTAGGCAGAGGATGAGAAAGTCTACGTGAAGGGCTTTTCCCGAGCCTGCCCTGTGTGCTCAGGACCGCCCAGGCCAGGCCGAGCTCCAGGCACGTGCAGGAGACTGAGGCCAGAGGGTGGGGGGCCCACACCACGCAGAACTCGCTTCCCTGGTCACCTGTGCCCACCCTCTGGGCCCTCTAGCGTGTCCTGGCCTGGAGAGCTGCCCCGGGGACCTTCCTTAAGGGGGTATTCATTCCTTCAGGAACGTGCCAGGGCTAACTCAGCCGGGAGCTGGGCAGGGGCCTACAGTTCCTGGTTCCTGAGAGCTTGTAAGCACCAGACGTGCTGCAGACACATCCTGGGCCCAGCCAGTTGAGGGGCCTCCACTCCAGCCTGGGGAGAACTGGGGGCACCAGCTGGAGAACTATAAAGGGGGTTTGCCCCGTCTGCCCAGGAGGTGGGCTTTTGCTGGCAAAGGGCTAGGCGCACGTGAGGCCAGGCTGGGAGCTAGAGATTGGCAAGAAACAGATGGAGGGGATGGAACTGGGCGGCTGTGGGCTCCCTGAGCGCCTCGTTTCAGTCCTTGTGTCATGGTGACCTGCCTGAGCGGGGCTCGAAATCCGGAGGCAGAGGCAGGCAAGTTGTATTTTTTTTTTTTTTTTGAGACGGAAGTCTCACCCTTTCGCCCAGGCTGGAGTACAGTGGCGCGATCTCGGCTCACTGCAAGCTCCGCCTCCCGGGTTCCCGCCATTCTCCTGCCTCAGCCTCCAGAGTAGCTGGGCATACAGGCGCCCGCTGCCACGCCCGGCTAATTTTTTATGTTTTTGGTAGAGACAGGGTTTCACCGTGTTAGCCAGGATGGTCTCCATCTTCTGACCTTGTGATCCGCCCACCTCGGCTCCCAAAGTGCTGGGATTACAGGCGTGAGCCACCGCGCCCGGCCCATAAGTTGCATTTTTAAACTTCTTACTATCAAACACTTTAAACACAGACAACAACAGAGAGGGGTGTGCAAAACCCACATGCCCATCCCCACCGCGCTTCCCTGGGCCCCATCTGCTCCATGAGCCGCTGGCATGAGGGCCGGGGACCACCCTGCTTCACATGCATCTGGTGGATGGGACCTGCCTGGCCATCTTGCCTTTGTGACTCCCACCCCATAAAACGCTCTCCCCCGAAGGGCCTCAGGGAAGGTCTGTGGCCTGAGGCATCCTCGCGGGATGTCCCCATCCGGCTGCTACAGGGCTCCCTGAGCTGCCTGCACACTCAGAACCTCATTCCGGCACTTTCCAACCACAGCACACTGCCTCAAGTCAGCTCTGCTGGCGGAATCCAGAGCCTGCTTTCACCAACCGGCAGAAGCGGGAGGTGCGCGGGGCCAGGTAGCAGGGCCCTCCACAGTGGCTGCTGGAAAGCTCTGGCTTTCGCCTGTAGCTAAGACGAGGGGTCTAGCGGTTCAGACACCTTGTTTGAAAAATTCAGCCACGTGATCTGCAAGGATGATCCAACGCTAGAATCCGGTCTGTCCAGCTCTGAGATGTGCAGCTGCATGACTCACACGTCCATCATGTATGGGTCCCTGTGGTCAGGCCCAGGCAGCAGTGGTCTGAGTCTGCCCCTGACCCTGAGGGCTGAGGACCTGACAAGAACCTGCCAGCACAAGGCACCAGTTAGGGCAAGAGCAAGTGAGGTGTGGAAGGCCACGACGTTCTCCAAGGACCAGCTAAGTCAGCAGAGAAGAGACAGTGCGGTGAACTGCAGAATTTATTAAATAAAAAAGCTATCATTTGGAACAGGAGGAAAAAAGAAAGTTTAAAAAAAATTCTATAGGAAAAAAGTCAAAAAGGCATTTAGTGTTCATCAACTTCCCTCTGCGGGAGGCCGTCAGAAAGGCAGCTAGGACCTCACACACCCGGGCGGGCGGGCTCTGCACATACTTGAAATTCCTGAATTCTAAACTGCATTGTACAAAACGCTACTTGAAACATCCACCAGAACCCCCAGCCAAAGAGGCGCATCTGGACAGCTTCACAGCACGGAATGTGTGGCCATGGTCCCCGTGGGTCCTGGGGGAGAACAGCAGCAGCCATGCAGTGGCCCCTCCACACTCGGGCCATGACCACAGGGACCAGCCGCTGGGGCCACCAGAGTGACCCAGGAGCCAGAGGGAGCCCTGAGTGTCGGCGGAAGGCACAGGTCCCTGCCCAGGGTGGCCACCTCAGAGGTGCATTTAGTGTTTGTTCTACTTACGAAAGCAAGGACAATCAATTGTACTTATCTTACAACTGATGTTCTGGGATGGGATTGGAAAACACTGATTCCAGAACCGCTCTTTTTCTTAAAATCGCTGGCTTTCATGACAGTGTCTTCCAAGAGCTCATTAGAATCTGTAACACCGCAGGAATTTCGCCACGAAGGGCTGCATAGAAACCACAGGGGCAGCTCGGCCAGGGCTGCTCCCATTGCGGTGGCCAAGAACTGGCTGAGGGCACGACACTGGACTCTTGCGATAAACACTTTACTCTGGGTGAAGACTGCGTATTTAAGGACACAACTGCACATTCAGATCAAGCGGTGGTGATCTCAGGGCATACGCGGAACTTCATGCTGAAAACACCCAGGGGTCCTCAAGAGTCTTCCTCCTCATCTTTAATTTCAGAAATTCTGTCTATAGATTTAAGGATTTCAGCAACGAGATTCAGTGTCTCAGCTCCGGAAACCAGTTGCCTGAAAGCAAGCACGGATACCAGGATGGGCGGCAGCAGCTACTCGGCAGCAATGGGACTCGGCGGGGAGAAAGGGGAGGGGCTGGAGGGGAAGAAACGGGGGGTTCCACAGGGGAGGTCGGGGAGAACGGGGAGGGGTTCCAAGGGGTGGGGGAAGGGGAGAGGTTCTGAGTGGGAGGAAGGGGCGGGTCTCCAGGGGGAAGAATGGGGAGGGTTTCCACGGGGGGGGGGGGGAGAAAGGGGAAGGGTTGGTATGCGGAAAAAGGGGAGAGGTTCTGAAGGGGAAGAGAGGGGAGGGATACTGGGGAGGGTGGGGAAGGAAGGGGAGGGATTCCAGGGGGAAGAATGGGGAGGGTTTCCATGGTGGGGGAAGACCTTGTTCCACAGGGGAAGGGTAGAACAGGGAGGGGTTCTGGGGGGAGAAAGGTGAGGAGTTCCAGGGAGAAAGGGACAGAGTTCTGCGGAGGAGAAAGGGACAGGGTTGCAGGGGGAGAAAGGGACAGAGTTCTGTGGGGGAGAAACGGAAGAGGTTCCAGGGAGAAAGGGGTGGGGTTTGCCGGGAGGGAGAAAGGGACAGGGTTCTGGGGGAGAAAGGGACAGGGTTGCAGGGGGAGAAAGGGACAGGGTTCTGGGGGAGAAAGGAGAGGGGTTCCAGGGAGAAAGCAGTGGGGTTTGTGGGGCAGAAAGGGACAGGATTCCTGGGAGAAAGGGAGGGGCTCAGGGGAGAACCACAGGTTTTCCACTCCTAGCTCCTCTTCGAGGAGACCCATACCTGACTTCACAGGAGACGGCTCCTTTGTCCACAGGGAGTGCTCTGAGGGGCCAAAACCGCCCTGCAGAGCTCAGCCCAGTGGGCGGCAGACACTCACCACTGTCACAGTGATGGTGGCTGGCATGTCCCCAGCCAGGCACAGTAGTAAGGGCCTTCTGGGAATTTGCTTTTTCACCAGGAGGGAAACTACCACTATTTCCTTTATTCAGAGCTTTAGTGTCCACAGGTGGTGGGGCTGTCTGCACCTCCCAGGTGGGATTGGACACTGCGAGGCAGGTTAGAAAGCCTGTGGTCTGTCCACAAAGTGACCCAGAGAGCTATCGGGACCACTGAGCACGCGTCCCTCCCTGCGGCTCCCTGGTCCTCCAGCCACGGTGCTGTCAGCCTGGGCCCCCACCCAGTATCACTGACGACCACTCCAATCTCACCCCTTTCCCTGCCAGGCTTCCCAGTGCCTCCCAGGCACTCACTTAATAGAAGCCTGTGCGCTGTTCATGACCACCCGGAGGTTCTGCAAGGCCACGTCGGCGTTCTGCTTCACCACAGTCAGGCTGGCGCCCTGGCCGCACCGCAGGGCTTCATTCTCTCGCTGGAAGTTGGAGACCTGCGCCTGGGGGGACGGTTATGGCTAAGGAGAGAGCAGCTCCGAGGCAATCCGGGTAAAAGTCACCCCCCAGCGAGGCGAGGACTTACCCGTGGGGGCCTGGCACTCAGGACCGGTGCTCTGGCCTAACTGGGGGCTCGCCTCTGGGACTGGGGGCTTAACGGCTTCCCCTTCACTCCAGTATATGCCTAGCACCTAGCTCTATGGAAACAGGGACTCCCAGGTGGACGCCCCATGCCAGACCCCAAAGTCCCAACAGAACTCCAGGGCCTCCCTCTGCTTCAGGCCCCGACAGGAAGCAGGTGCTGTCCCCATTTGAAGTCCTTTCTCTGCTTGGGCCCAGAGGAAACCCCAGCAGAGTCTTTTATCTCCGTCTGCTTGAATTCATTATCTATGTGACTCCACAGATCAAAGGAAAACACTGAAGTCCTTTCTTTAATTACCTGGAGCAAACTGATTTCCTGTTTCAGTTTCACGACGTGGTTTTCTGCCTTTACAGCCCGTTTCTGTTACCAAAAAAAAAAAAAAAAACCCCACAAAAAGCATCACTGATGTCCTCACATTAATACCGGACACGGGCCTCAACGCAGGGAGCAGGAGGTCACCCAACCTGGCTGTGGCCCTTCACAGCCCGTGCCCCACCCAGTCCCGCCTCCAATCTCAGACCACGCATGGGAAGGGCTCACCGTGCAGCGGTTGTGCTCTGGTTTGCCCCCACTCCCCATAGACGGCCTCATGGGCCAGCTATCCCCAGGCACAGGGAGACAGCGATGTCAAGGGACACCGGTCCCAGAGAGCCACATGGCCCTGCTCCCAAGGGCAGGCTGTAGCAGCTGCTGAGGACAGCAGCACTTTCTCAGGAGCGCTCCTGCCCCACCCAGCTCATCTGATTGAAAGAAAGAAACCCATACGGTCATCAGCTCCAGGTTCTGCTCCACCTGCTGAACCACCGACTCCAAGTCGTGGTAGTCGCTTTCCTCCTTGATCATTTTTGCTTCTAATTTCCGCTCAAGTGTCCTCACCCTTGTTAAAGAAAAATCCGAGTTGTTAATTTCTGTGGCTACTTTTAAGAGGACTACAAAAAGACACCTCATGAGCCAGATAAAACCCGCTAAGAGCCTGTGATGGAATGGGCCTCAAGCACAGTGGGGCGGCGGCAGCAGCCTCAGGTCTAGACCTGCAGCCGGCTACCAGGCAGGCGTGCAGGGAGGGGCTCTCACAGCACTGCTGCTCCAACAAGGAATCTGGTGGCTTTTTGTCTAAAGTTTAAAATAAACCTTCGCCAGACGCCGTGGCTCACGCCTATAATCCCAACACTTCAGGAGCTTGAGGCGAGAGGATTCCTTGAGCCGAGGAGTTTGAGACAAGCCCGGGCAACATAGTGAGACCCTGTCTCTACAAAAATAAAACTTAAAAATTAGCCAGGTGCAGTGGCAAACGCGTGTAGTCTCAGCTACTCAAGAGGCTGAGATGGGAGGATCACCGGAGCCAAGCAGGTCAAGGCGGCAGTGAGCCGTGATTGTGCCACTGCACTTGAGCCTGGGTGACACAGCAAGACCCTGTCTCAAAATAAACTTTTATGCAGAACACAGAAATGTGTTGGATGCTGAACATTTATATACAAGAAAATCCAGATCTGGTTTGACTCTGATTACTTCGTTATCATTTAAAAACAGATTTCCCTCTGTGTTAGATGTTGTGGATTGCATTCCTAACTAAAAGCTTACATACATTTCTGTTTGAGCTTCAGAAAAGCTCTGAACCTCATTCAGCTTTCTTCTCAGCTTAGAATTTTCATCTTTCAGCTGTGGAGAGAGAACATCCTTATTAGAAAGTCAGCATGTCTCGCTCAAAAGGGTGTGCGCTTCTGCGGTCTGGCTCTAGAGCCTCCTGATAAGCAGAGATGGCTGGGTCAGTGCAGCGTCCACCTGCAGCGCCCTACAGAAGACGACCACGGAGGCGGGCACTTTTCAAAGACCTGTGGTCACAGATGCCAGTTAATTTTACTCAGAGGCCGGGGCAGTGGCTCACGCCTGTAATCCCAGCACTTTGGGAGGCTGACGCGGGTGGATCACCTGAGGTCAGCAGTTTGAGACCAGCCTGGCCAACATGGTGCCCTCGTCTCTACTAAAAATACAAAAATTAGCCAGGAGTGGTGGCAGGCACCTGCAGTCCCAACTACTTGGGTGGCTGAAGCAGCAGAATCACTTGAACTTGGGAGGCAGAGGTTGCAGTGAGCCGAGATCATGCCACTGCACTCCAGCGTGAGCAACACAGTGAGACACTGTCTCAGGAAAAAACAAAATTTTTTTCTTTTTTTTTGAAACGGAGTTTCGCTTTTGTCACCTAGGCTGGAGTCACCACGCTCAGCCTAATTTTTGTATTTTTAGTAGAGACAGGGGTTTCACCATGTTGGCCAGGCTGGTCTCGAACTCCTGACCTCGTGATCCACCTACCTCAGTCTCCCAAAGTGCTAAGATTACAGCCGTAAGTCACTGCGCCCAGCTAAAAAAAAATTTTTTTTACTCACATCTTATAACCTTTTAGGTGAGTATAATTTTTTAAAAAATTTTCCTCCTCTTAGAATACTTAGCAAGATGTCCCTGAGTTGACGACTGCAGCCAGCCTTTCCTGAGGGTACAGCCCTTTAAGTGCCCAACTGCATCCAATTCACAGCTTCTAGCTCACCAGTCCTCTTTAGCCGGTTCTATTCACATGTGTAACCAGAGGCAAAGTCAAAGGGAAAGTGGATAGCAGGCTGTTACGCAAGTCGTCTCGTCCTGGAAATCAAACCAGGCCACCCAGGAGGCAGGGTGGCTCTAGGTTCTCCCTGGGAGAGGCTGCTCGGACAGGCGCTGTGCCACAGGGCGTCGCAAGGCTCACTTACTGCTTCGTAACTTATCTCCAGCGTCCGCAGGTGCCTGTCTCCCAGAGACTCTCCATGAGCCGCAAAGTCTGCGCTAGGACTCCCTGCCGGAGAGGCCGGAGACACGCGAGAATCAGTGTCACTCAACGCCCATGGGGGCAGAGACTCAGGCCCTGCCAGTTCCGACGGGGTGGAGAAAAAGGAAAGGTATGTGCTGCAGGGCGATGTGCCGGCACGGACCCGCTCGGGGTGAGTCTGCTCGATGGCGGACGGCAGGTAGGCCCCACTCCATCCGGTGTCCTCATCCTCCTCCTCATCAAGGAGGTCACCGGCCCCTGTCGGGTCCTCAAAAAATGGCTGCTGATACTCCAGGCCATACCCCCCGGTTTGGGAGGGTGGGGAGTTGTGGTCAAGTCCCAGTGAATGCCTCGAGGCTTCCTGAAAAAAAAAAAAAAGACAAAAAACAGTGGAGGCCATGCTTCTGACTCGGAGTGCATCTTCCTTTCTCTGTGTTCCGCCTCGGAACACGAAGAAAGGCCCAATCTCATCTACTGGAAGGAGCCCAGCAGCTTCTGGGCCCAGAGCTGCTCCCCAGCACTGATGCCTGCCCTGCTCTGCCACACTCGTGCACAATCTCCTCCGAAGGAAGCCACAGAGGCCAGAACAGAAACGTCCCGCGGAGCCATCGCCCACAATGCCGTGGATTTACCTTTGCATAAATCCTGCTGGCCGGATCCTCTTTTGACAGGCCGAGGTTCTTGGTCTTCAGAAACTCTTTAAAGGAGAATGGATTTGCCTCTTCAAGATCTTCAAATTTGTCATCTGGAATAACAGACATCACAGATGCATAAAGTCTACTGAAGAGCGCTGAAAGGGAACCTTCCTGTTCACCTGTCTTTCCAGAGCATGGCCACATGTGAGATCGGCTAGCCACGCTCGTCATTCTACCATGACTCAGGCGGCACTAAGAAGCGTGAAGGAGGCCGGGCACGGCGGCTCACGCCTGTAATCCCAGCACTTTGGGAGGCCGAGGCAGGTGAATCATGAGGTCAGGAGATCGAGACCATCCTGGCTAACACGTTAGCTAGGTAACCTAGCTAACGCCCACCTTTCTCTTCTCCCTCTCACCGCTTTCCCACCCTCCAGGGACTTAAGCAGCCACGCTTGGCCCTCCCAGCTGCGAGCCCCATGTAATGCCGGCTCCTGTGGCCCCAGCCCCTGAGGTGGGACTTCCCCACTCCCTGACGTTCCCTCACTCAGGTTCTTCTGCCCTTGCACCTTGCTCCTACTCTAGGGTCAAGACTGAACCCTTGAAATCCCACCCCCACCTGCTCTTTTGGGCTCCAGATACACCACGTAGCCCGTCATATCGACAGTCCTGCCACCAGACACGTGCCTGGCACTGTGTTGGATGGAGACAAGAAGAAAAGGTGACTGAACTACTCTACCTCCAAACTGTGTCTCGTGGGCTCCTGACGGGCTCTGCTTAGAATATTTCCCCTTTCCATAGCCAAAATCTGCAAAGAAACAATCTCACCCACCATGACGGCAGGAAGTCTTTATGACCTCACATTTGTGTTTTGGTTTTGTTGCACATGGAGTCTCCCTTGCAGTGGTTCTCACAGCCTAGAGAACCTCTAGAGAACCTTTTTTTTTTTTTTTTGAGACGGAGCCTCACTCTGTTGCCCAGGCTGGAGTGCAGTGGCGCAGTCTCAGCTCACTGCAAGCTCCGCCTCCCAGGTTCACGCCATTCTCCTGCCTCGGCCTCCCAAGTAGCTGGGACTACAGGCGCCCACCACCACGCCCGGCTAATTTTTTGTATCTTTTAGTAGAGACGGGGTTTCACCGTGTTAGCCAGGATGGTCTCAATCTCCTGACCTGGTGATCCACCTGCCTCGGCCTCCCAAAGTGCTGGGAGTACAGGCGTGAGCCACCGCGCCCGGTGGGCCAAGGGAACTTTAAAAAACACGAGCTCCCGGACTTGTGACCCTGGAGATGGCCTGACTCGCACAGACTGGCCCTGGTATCTGTGGTCTGAAAGGGGTTCCTCAGTAGGTTTTGAAGCCCAGTCGGAGCGAGCGTGTCCTCTTGTCTTGTGACACCCCCCAAGTGTCCTCAGACCCTGGCAGAGCCACACAAACACTCCCGCACACCCCGGGCACCCAGCAGCACCTTCTGCTTGGGTAGAACGAGGATGAACCAGATCTGGCCGCTGCCCGGCTGTGGAGGCAGATGGAATGCTCCAGCTCCGTTTCCAATCACCGCCCACTGGGGTGAAGGCCCCCCAATTCAGCCCCACAAGGAAAGGGGGACGGCTCCTGTGCTCCCCGGGCACTACCCATTCTGAACTGGAACTGTCTGGGGGGAGGTCTCCCCGCAACCAGACTGTGAGCTCCTAGCAGGGGACTCCGCCTTTGAATTCCGAGTGCCTGGCACGCAGTGAGCGCGGTGCTCATTGTTGGGTCAATGGACGAGCTCTTGCGGCAGCGGAGGTGCCACAGGTGGCGCGGGAACTGGAGGCGTCCCCGGGGCCGGCGCCCTCGTCTCTCACCTGTGTCTCCCACGGAAGCCAGCACCGGGCTGGGCACATAGCACATAAAGGCCGGCCGAATGCCGAAGAAGGGGGAGTCCAGGTCCCTGCCATGGGGGCGCTCACAGTCTAGCTGGGGGAGACAAGACCGGCGCTCATAGAACGCTGGAGCTGGAAGCAACGACAACAGCGACTTTACTGCGCGCCGGGGCGGCCGCCGCCCACCTGAACCGCTGGACTCGGCCCCTGCCCCGCTCACCGTCGGGAATGGCGAGGCTCCGGACTCGGGACAGCGGGGTGGCGCCCGGGCGGCGCGGGTAGCCCGACATCGCTGCGGGCCAGGCGGGGCAGGACCTGCCTAGCCGGGCAGCGGCGGCTCCATGGCCCCGGCTCCGCCCGGGCCGCGGTCCGTGTCGCCCGCCCCCGTCGCCCGCCGCTTGGCCGTCCCCGCTCCTCCGAGCCTCTTGCCGCTGCTTCCGCTCCGAGCACCGGAAGCGCGCGCCGGAACGCCTTCGGTTGTCGCCGAGGGGGCGGGGAATCCGCGGGCGGAAGCGGAAGTGACGACAGAAGCAGGGGCGGAGACGCAAGATGGCGGCTGTGGTGCTCGTGGCTACGCGGTTGCTGCGGGGGTCGGGTTGTTGGAGCGGCTCGCGGCTGAGGTGAGCCAAAGGTGAACCAGGCTTCAGCCTGGGACCGGGGCGGCTTGAGTCTTTCTGGACGCTCCGTCTTTGGTTTCTACAGGCGACATGGCGCCCGTTCGACGGGCTCGCACTTCGGGACACTGGTGTGGTCCCCGAGGCGACGGGGGCCCTGCCTTGCCTTGCGCCTCAAGCCCGGGGATGCAGTCCTATCTGTCTCTCTCCCCGGCTGCTGGGTCCTCTCCCCCCTACTCACCTCCCGGGTCGACGGGCCTTGTCCGAGGCCATGCTTCATCGCTGCCCCTGTGCTTCTGCCGCGTGCTCCCTCAGGAGGCTGAGCCGGTGGGGCCCCAGCTCTGTTAGACCCGCAGGGTTCTGACACGAGGGTCCAGGCTCTCGGTTGATGCGCTCTGAGCGTCCGTTGATCTCTGACGTTTAAGAACCCTTTCCGTCCCCACCGCCCCTCCCGCCCAAGTGACCGGGCCTGCCTTTCCCCACGCTGAAACTTTGTTCCGACAGCACAGGCATCGCCCCTCCCCACACAACGAGCGCTGTTTCAGGGGTGCGAAGGTGCTGCCTCCAGGAGATGGATACAGACTGGAGCGTGAACAAAATATCGGCAATCGCGTAAATGCTTTGGAGTAAACAAGCAGCCTTTCGTGATAGGAAATAACAGGAAAGACTAGAGTGATGAGGGATAGTCCTCCATCAGGGTGACATTTAAGGGAAGAGCTGAAGAATGAAAGAAGTGGTAGGCATGGGCAAAGGGCAAAGAAGCTTTGGGGGTGAAGAAGCTTTGGAATGAATCAAATGTGTTCCAGGAATTGACAGAAGAATCAGTGTGACCAGGACCTATGGGGCTGTGGGAGTTCAAGAGATGAGTTTGGAGAGGGAGATAGAGACCAAGTCACACCCCACCTTCGGACCAGGTTAATAAGGGGTATGGCTTCTAAGACTTCAGTGATGCTGTTGGAGGGCAGAGCCGTCAAGTGCTTTATGTGTACAAACTGCATTTCGAGTGGGTTACTGTTAATAAGTCCTATTTTACAGAAATAGCACGAAGACCCAAAGGATGGAACCAGCTTGCTCCAGGTCCCGTGGCTGAGCCTTTGTGGTCAGCCTCTGCTTTGTCTTCCAAAGTCTATAGAAATAAGTCCTTTAGAAAGGCAGATACTTACTTTTAACCCAGACAAAACATAACTAACTGCACCTAAGAGGTCATCACAGGTTCGTTGTCTCAAGTCTGTTGCAACTGGGCCGCTTTCTCTGTTTTAGGTTTGGACCTTCTGCGTACAGACGGTTTAGTAGTGGTGGTGCCTATCCCAACATCCCCCTCTCTTCTCCTTTACCTGGAGTACCCAAGCCTGTTTTTGCTACAGTTGATGGACAAGAAAAGTTTGAAACCAAAGTAACCACATTGGATAATGGGCTTCACGTGGCATCTCAGAATAAGTTTGGACAGTTTTGTACAGTAGGAAGTAAGTACTGTTGTGCTGTGGGTGGTCCCGCATTTTTAACATGCACATGCTTTAGTTGACTGTTAGTTGTAGTTAGCATGCCAATTATGAATTGTACCCTGAGTGGAAGCAAAGTGTACAATTTCATGAATGTTGACCTACACATATATCTGTGAAACCATCAGCACAATCACTCTCATATAGTGAAATTTGATTATTGTGTCATATTGAAATTTTAAAATGTTTCTCTTGATTAAATTTTATTTCGAATATCTGATTTAACCTGTCAATTTTCTTTTTCCTACTAGTTCTTATTAATTCAGGATCAAGATATGAAGCAAAATATCTTAGTGGAATTGCTCACTTTTTGGAAAAATTGGCATTTTCGGTCAGTGCCCAGTTTTGTAATTTTTTAGACTATACTTTTGAAGGATGTTTGAGGTTTTTCTTCTCTATAATGGTTATTTTCATAAGTTATTAAGTTGCTAAGTTATTGCTAATAAAAGACTTTTAAGTTAAGAGATAATTTTTGTACGTAGTGTTAAAAGCAAAAGTAAATTTTAAAAAGACTTGCATTTTAGGGGTAGTCTGGATTGCTCATTTAGGTTTTCCTATTTATTTTTACTAGTCTACTGCTCGATTTGACAGCAAAGATGAAATTCTGCTTACACTGGAAAAGCACGGGGGTATTTGTGACTGCCAGACATCAAGGTACACCAGCTTTTACGTACAAAGTGACTTTGTGTCCGTGGGAACTGACGTCCTCGTCGTTGCTCAGATTCTGTCTGAGCCCCCCCACTGGGAGGTGTGGAGATTCACAGGGAGAAGAGCCCTGTCCTGGATGGAGAGTTGGGTGGGCAGCGCTTACACAGAGAAGCACAGCCCTCAGGACCTCAGTTCACCCCCGTCAGTTCATCCAGGCTGTTGGCTGCATGCCAGGGATGTAGAGCAGGCCCTGTTCCCAGATAGAGCAGAGGGCCTTGCATACGTGTTGGACCCAGTAGCCAAAGGCGGTAGGAGCCAGGAGGATGAGCAGCTGACTTGGTCTGGAGTTGGGAAAGGAATAATAGGAGACGCAGGATTGGGCTGGTTCCTGAAGGAACCTGAGGGACTTTGCTAGACACACAGGGCAGAAGGCATTCCAGACCAGGAGACAGCAGGGGCAAAAGGCACTGAGCCAGGGAGGTGCCGGCTGCTTGGTGAAGGGAGGGGACAGTGTTGCCTGGAGCACAGTGCAGTGGTCTTTGCATGCCAGGTGTGGAGCTTGTTCAGAAAGTGCTGGACAATGTGAGATGGGTGGATACAGATCACAGATTTTTAAAATGGTTGATGTTTTAAGTTTGAATGCTAAAAAAATTATACATGAAAGACACGTCAAATGCTAAGAATTAAAGTAAGCTTGGAGGTAACATACTCACATTCTAAAACAAGGTCTCTTAATACCCGCTGACTCCCAGCTGCCCCTGCCAGGCTCCTGCCTGGTGTGTTTGGTCCTCCGACTCTTGACTCAAATCTGACTCATCCCAGATGAACTCCTTTTCCTGGCCAGGTGGCTGGTGTCCTGACTCAGACCCAGCCCCTCTCGCCCTCAGCTCAGGCTTTTGTTTCTGCCATTCTCCCGACGTGAGCCAAAGTCACTGAGAATGGCTCCTCTTCAGGCTGAAGGTCCAGCCAAGTCCCCTCTTCAGAGGCACTGGTGGCCACGTCCTGCCTCCCAAGCTCCCTCTTCTTCACAGCTGTTGCGTCTGTTCTGCGCAGTCTCACTTGATCACACTTGATCTCAGATTACCCCGTGATTTCGTGTCTGTCCCATGGGCCAGCTCTGTGCACTTCTGACTGTTCTGTGCCTTGTGCCGGGAACAGATGTTACAGCGAGACAGAAGCTCCATACAAGCCAGCCATTGCTGTCCCCCGATCCAGCCAAGGCCGGCCGTGTTTCCACACTCACCAGTGGGTTCATTCAGTCAACAGGAGGCTGGGATGAAACACTTCATCTTTTGAGGGAGACTATAGTTACAAAAACCTCTCTCAGAAGTGGCTCCATTTTGACTCAAGTTGTGTGTAGCTGAGTCCTGCCTACTAAGCATTCACACTGTAAAACAGGAGAAGAGAAAGGGGAAAAGTGTCTGCTGTTCCCCGACAAAGGGTAGGAGGTGCCCCCGGCACGCAAACCTCAAGCATCCCCTGAAATGTCTGCCAGTCCCCAACAAAGGGTAAGAGGTGCCCCTGGCACCCAAAGCCTGAGCGTCCCCCTGGCTGCTCAGCAGAGTGTGAGCTCAGGGCCTGGCATTTGTCCCCCTGGCATGCAAAGCGTGAGCATCCCCTGACTGTTGAGCAGAGTGTAAGCTCAGGACCTGGCATTGTGGGCTTCTTTTTTCTTCCAGAGACACCACGATGTATGCTGTGTCTGCTGATAGCAAAGGCTTGGACACGGTGGTCGGCTTACTGGCTGATGTGGTTCTGCAGCCTCGGCTAACAGGTGTGGATACCACCTGCTGGTGTTTGAGGTGGGCCTGGACATAGGGAAGGCCAGAAAGGTTTGTGGAAGCCCTGCAGCCGTGAAGAAGAGCACCTTG
Organism: Theropithecus gelada; assembly: GCF_003255815.1. Classification (NCBI taxonomy): domain Eukaryota; kingdom Metazoa; phylum Chordata; class Mammalia; order Primates; family Cercopithecidae; genus Theropithecus; species Theropithecus gelada. The sequence continues at coordinate 1,846,580 of NC_037683.1, read as the reverse complement.
TAGTTGTGTAATTGGAGCTTCAGGCCAACACAAAGCGACAGTGAGATCTCGTAAGAAATAGTGCTAGGGGCCGGACACGGTGGCTGACGCCTGTAATCCCAGCAGTTTGGGAGGCCGAGGTGGGCAGATCACGAGGTCAGGAGATCGAGACCATCCTGGCTAACACGGTGAAACCCCGACTCTACTAAAAATATAAAAAATCAATCAGGCATGGTAGCGGGTGCCTGTATGTCCAGCTACTTGGGAGGCTAAGGCAGGAGAATGGTGTGAATCTGGGAGGTGGAGCTTGCAGTGAGCCGAGATCGTGCCACTGTACTCCAGCCTGGGCGACAGAGTGAGACTCTATCTCAAAAAAAAAAAAAAAAAAAGAAAGAAAGAGTGCTGGGTCCAGGCACGGTGGCTCACACCTGGAATCCCAGGACTTTGGGAGGCTCAGGCAGGCAGATCGCTTGAGCCCAGGAGTTCGGAGTTTGAGACCAGCCTGGGTAACATGGCGAAACCCTGTCTCTACAAAAAAAGATAACAAGAATTAGTTAGGTGTGGTTGCTTACACTTGGAGTCCTAGCTACTCTGGAGGCTGAGGTGGGAAGATAGTTTGAGCCTGAGAGGTTGAGGCTGCCGTGACCCATGATTGTGCCACCGCACTCCAGCCTGGGCAACAGAGTGAGGCCCTGTCTCAAAAATAGAAAGGAAGAAAGAAATAGGGCCAGTAGCCAGGCGTGCTGGCTCACATCTGTAATCCCAGCATTTAGGGATGCAGGGATGGGAGGATCACTTGAGCCCAGGACTTCGAAACCAGCCTGAGCAACATAGCAAGACTCTGTTTTCCACAAAAAGGAAAAAAACAAAAAACTGCTGGTGATTGTAAAAGTCCTTGGTGTTTCAGAGAGTGTGTATTTGAGACATCCGTGCCCTGGGATGTTTTTAGTGAAATTGGTTCTTCCGTTTTGGAAGGGCGCCTCCGACTGTCTTTAAACAACTTGAATGGTGTGTGCCAGAAATGTCCATTTCACTGTTTCCATTGCCCTCCTCAGCCTTGCAGATGGCAGGACTTTGAGTCCCTGCCAGGGGGCCAGGAGAGGGGAATGTTGGCTTTTCCAGATACCCTAAGGGTGCCCTGTTTCACAGCAGCCTGGTCTTGGTGTTCAAAGGCTACAGTCCCACGTTAAGATCTTGTTGTCGCAGCTGCACCCTTGACATCTGTCTGTGCCTCTGTTTCTTTTTGGAGATAGAGTCTCGCTCTGTCGCCTAGGCTGGAGTGCAGTGGTGTGATCTTGGCTTATTGCAACCTCCACCTCCCGGGTTCAAGCAATTCTCCTGCCTCAGCCTCCCCAGTAGCTGGGACTACAGGCGCCCACCACCACGCCCAGCTAATTTTTGTATTTTAGTAGAGACGGGGTTTCGCAGTGTTGGCCAGGCTGGTCTTGAACTCCTGACCTCAGGTAATCCACCCACCTCGGCCTCCCAAAGTGCTGGGATTACAGGCACGAGCCACTGCGCCCAGCAGTGTGCCTCTGTTTCTATGCACCTTCATGTCTGGTCTCGTGTCCTCACAGCAGCACTTGGGATGGAGATGGACAGGTCCGGTATCCTCAGTGCCTTTCACCAGCAAGGAAGCCAGGGCTTAGCAGGCTCACATGGCTGCTTTGTGGCTGATGTGGGATGAGAGGCCTACGCCTCCCAGCTCCTGCTTCCTGTGGCAGTCCCCCTCACTCACACAAGCACCCAGTCTGCCCCTAGATGAAGGCAGAGGTGACTGCCAACAGCCACCAACAAGCGGCGCTCAGGCCAGCACACAAGCTGTGGGTCACTGCTGTGTTCCTCATCTGTGCCATTGCAGACCGAGCCCGCCTTTGGGTTCTCTTGCAGATGAGGAAGTCGAGATGACGCGGATGGCGGTCCAGTTTGAGCTGGAGGACCTGAACCTGCGACCTGACCCAGAGCCACTTCTCACTGAGATGATTCATGAAGTAAAATGTCAAACTTGAGAATGCCCCTGTACCCCGCTCAGTGGCCCTCGTGACACCAGGGGTGGTGGGGAGGGGTTGGTTTGCCTCCTTGATGTTGTCCTTGCAGGTTATGGCTGTGTATGTAACATTTTAGTTTGTGTTTTTTGAGATGAGATCTCTCCACATTGCATACATTGGTCTTGCACTCCTGGGCTCAGCTCAGGTGATCCTCCTACCTCTGCCTTGCAGGTAGCTGGGATTACAGACGTGAGTCACTGTGCCCAGCTTAGAACATTCTTGATTTCTGAGTCTGCTGTTTATACAATGTTCGTATTTTCCGGTTCTTATAGTAACTAGGTCTTGACTCGTTAACACAATTAATCTTATGCTTTTTGTAAAATTTTATTCTGGAGAGGCAGATTACTCTTTTTATAAATACATACACAGCTGCTATTGCCAAACTGCAAGTAAAATATCAGCTTGCGTAGGATTTTCCTAGGGCTGGCTGCAGATGGGCGCTGGTGCTGCTTGTTGGAGGAAGCCTGGTCGCGCTGTCTTCAGTCACCTGTGTCTGTGGCTCTTCCCCATTAGGCGGCTTACAGGGAGAACACAGTTGGCCTCCACCGTTTCTGCCCCACAGAAAACATAGCCAAGATCAATCGGGAGGTGCTGCATTCCTACCTGAGGAACTACTACACTCCCGACCGCATGGTGCTGGCCGGTGTGGGTGTGGAGCACGAACATCTGGTGGACTGTGCCCGGAAGTACCTCCTGGGAGTCCAGCCGGCTTGGGGGAGCGCAGAGGCCGTGGATGTTGACAGATCTGTGGCCCAGTACACTGGGGGGATTGCCAAGGTGAAGTGGCGGGAACGTCTCATGGCCTCGGGTGGGGAACACGTCCCCTGGCCCGTGGCGTGGCATGTTTTTGTATTGATTCTGAGGGTGATAGGTGTTGACTGCACTTGTCGCTTTGCCTTAAGACATACTGTGATCCTACAGCAGGGCAGGGGTATGTCCCCTGCTGAGGGTGAGCACTGCTAGGCCTGAGCGCAACTCCCGCAGAAGGTGGACGCAGTTCTTTCCTCAAGGGTGTGGGTCTACCAGTGCCTGCGTTGCATTTTTTTGTTTTGAGATGGAGCCTCGCTCTGTCGCCCAGGCTGGAGTGCAGTGGTGCAGTCTCGGCTCACTGCAACCTCCGCCTCCTGGGTTCAAGTGATTCTTCTGCCTCAGCTTTCTGACCACCACCAGGCCTGGCTAAATTTTGTATAGAGATGGGGTTTCACTATGTTGGCCAGGCTGGTCTCAAACTCCTGACCTCATGATCCACCTGCCTCGGCCTCCCAAAATGCTGGGATTACAGGCGTGAGCCACCGTGCCCAGCCTGTATTTATTTGTTTATTTATTTATTTATTTATTTTGTATTTTTGGTAGAGATGGAGTTTTGCCATGTTGCCCAGGCTGGTCTTGAACTCCTGGACTCAAGTGATCTGCCCACCTTGACCTCCCCAAATGCTGGGATTTTAGACATGAGCCACCGTGCCTGGCTGGCATTGGATTTCTGTGTAACCACTCTGAGGATGATCTGATCTGGGGTTTGCGAGCCCTCGCTGTTTTTTATGTGGCGACATTTGCTTGTTTTCTTGGTTACAGCTAGAAAGAGACATGTCCAATGTCAGCCTGGGCCCGACCCCCATCCCCGAGCTCACGCACATCATGGTTGGACTGGAGAGCTGCTCCTTCCTGGTGAGTCCTAGTGCTGGGTCTGGTGGCGTTCCTGGTGCCATGTGGGCTGCTCAGCCAGTTCCGCCCTCCGTCCCTGGTGTCCGACGGCGCTCCTGACGTAGTCTGGGCAGCTCAGCCAGCTCTGCCCTCCGTTCCTGGCATCCAGTGGCACTCCTGACGCAGTGTGGGCTGCCCAGCCAGCCTGGTGTCCTCTGCCCTCTGTGCCTGGTGTCCGACAGCACTCCTGACACGGCGTGGGTGGCTCAGCCAGCTCTGCCCTCCATCCCTGCAGGAGGAGGACTTCATCCCCTTTGCAGTGTTGAACATGATGATGGGCGGAGGCGGCTCCTTCTCAGCTGGCGGGCCCGGCAAGGGCATGTTCTCCAGGCTCTACCTCAACGTGCTCAACAGGTTGGTTGCACTCTTTTCTGTATCCTCAGGCCAGGCCAGGTGTGTTTTTGGACTGTGAGGCCACCTTCCAGGTGACTTTTCTTTAGTTTCCCCTTCACTTTTGTGACTCTTGTTTCCTCCCAGGCACCACTGGATGTATAACGCGACCTCCTACCACCACAGCTATGAGGACACTGGCCTCCTCTGCATCCATGCCAGCGCCGACCCGAGACAGGTGAGGGCCCCGCTTGCCACCGTCCTCAACACGGCTGCCCTTCCAGACCTGGGTGTCCGTGCCTAGACGGGTCAGCAGGCTGACGGGCGCAGGCCACACTGTCATCACCTTGCCTTTCTTCACAGGTTCGAGAAATGGTAGAAATCATCACAAAGGAGTTTATTTTGATGGGCGGAACCGTGGACGCGGTAAGTGAGGTGTGGTGCCATTTCCAGGCGTACCTGTGGTGTCTGACAGGAGAGAGCCACAGTGTAGGAGTGGCCACCTGTGGGCCTGGTCCCCGAGCCTCAGGGCCGAGGTCCCGGCAGAGCAGGACAGGGCGGCCAAGGAGGCACAGCCTGGGTCTGAGCTGCTCCACCTGGGAGCCCACTGGGGCTGTTCTTCCCTGGTCCAAACCCCGAAAACAGTAAAGCAGACCAGCGCCCTCCCCCAGTGCTCGGTCCACTTCTTCTTTATCTGAGCCACTGGGTGGGTTGTGGGACTGACCGTGTGACCCTCTCTGCTGTGCTGGGAAAACGTTGGAGGAGTTTGTGCGTCCTCCTCAGCCGCCCGTGTGGGATGAAGCAGCTCGCACAGGTGGGCTGCAGTGTAGGGTGTCTCGAGCCTTTTCCTGGCTCCATTTTATGTTTGAAACTGTATTTGTTTACCAATTTTCTTTCTTCTTTTTAAGATGGAGTCTCACTGTGTCAGCCAGGCTGGAGTATAGTAGCTCAAATTAGGCTTGCTGCAACCTCTACCTCCCGGGTTCAAGCGATTCTCCTGCTTCAGCCTCCCAAATAGCTGGGATTACAGGCACCCACCACCATGCCCAGCTAATTTTTGTGTTTTTAGTAGAGACAGGGTTTCACCATGTTGGCCAGGCTGGTCTCGAACTCCTGACCTCAGGTGATCTGCCACCTCAGTCTCCCAAGGTGCTGGGATTACAATTACAGGTGTGAGCCACCATGCCTCCCTGTTTGCTAATTTTTTAAGCTTAGTTTTTGATGCTTTATATGTTTGGAAACCTTGTTACTTCCAGGACCAGAACTGGACAAATAAGCATGTTTTATACACACACACTTTTTTTTTTTTTTTTTTTTTTTTTGGAGGCAGAGTCTTGCTTTGTCGCCCAGGCTGGAGTGCAGTGGCTTGATCTCAGCTCACTGCATCCTCTACCTCCCAGGTTCAGGTGATTCTCCTACCTTAGCCTCCTGAGTAGCTGGGATTACAGGCATGTGTCACCACCCTAGGTGATTTTTTTTTATTTTTGTTTTTGAGACGGAGTCTTGCTCCGTCGCCCAGGCTAGAGTGCAGTGGCGCAATCTCAGCTCATTGCAACCTCCGCCTCCCAGGTTCAGGTGATTCTCCTACCTCAGCCTCCTGAGTAGCTGGGATTACAGGCACCCACCACCACACCTGGCTAATTTTTTTGTATTTTTAGTAGAGATGGGGTTCGACCTCAAGTGATCTGCCCACCTCGGCCTCCCAAAGTGCTGGGATTACAGGTATGAGCCACTGCACCCAGCCGCATGGCTAATTTTTGTATTTTTAGTAGAGACGGGGTTTCACCATCTTGGCCAGGCTGGTCTCAAACCACTTGACCTCAGGTGACCCACCTGCTTTGGCCTCCCAAAGTGCTGGGATTACAGGTGTGAGCCACTGCGCCCGGCCAGGAAGAGCAGCATTATTCAAGAAATAAAACTGTGGTTAAAATTAATGTGCTTCAGTTCCACTAGTGCACTGCTAGAAAAACAGTCCTCCACTAATCTGAAGTCAACGTGAAATAAATATGAAGTATTTAGGTATTTGCCTAAAGTTGCAAAAAGATCTGTCTAAATTAAGAATTATTTTACTTAAAAAAAAATGGTATACAGGCCAGGTCCGGTGGCTCATGCCTGTAATCCCAGCACTTTGGGAGACCATGGTGGGAGGATCACTTGAGCCCAGGAGTTCAAGACTGGCCTGGGCAATATAGCAAGACCCTGTGTCTATTAAAAAAAAAAAGCATCTCCACAGCCCATCAGTTTTTGGTGTTTGTTTTTCAGTGTGCTGGTTCCTAGATCTGCAAGCACCCCTGCCTGTGCCCTGAGGCAGTCGCAGGGCAGCCTGGGACCTGCGCTGCCTCCCTCAGAACCTTGCAGGGACTTTGCTAAAATCAGCTGCCTGGGCCCTGTACCTGAGGCATCTGGGGAAGCTCCAGAACCTGTGTTTCATTTGTATTCCCCCTGATTTTGCCGTGTGGCCCCTTTGGGGTCCTGGTATTTAGAGGTTGACTATTTTACCTTCTCCAGCTGCATCACACAGACAGTGAAAAAAACTCAAGGGAGGCATATTGCTCCCATACGTCAAGTGTGGTGGAAGCCAGGTGACATGTAGCATAGCCCTTCCCTAGAAAACCCGAAGGGGAGACCAGCAGGGCTGCCTGTGACCTGGGCCTGTGTCCCAGTACCCAGACGGAGGCTCTTCCCTTCCTTTCTTTCTCTTTTTTTTTGGAGATGGAGTTTCGCTCTGTCTCCCAGGCTGGAGTGCAGTGGTGTGATCTCGGCTCACTGCAAGCTCCACCTCCCGGGTTCACACCGTTCTCCTGCTTCAGCCTCCCGAGTAGCTGGGACTACAGGCGCCCGCCACCGCGTCCGGCTAATTTCTTTTGGTATTTTTAGTAGAGACGGGGTTTCACCGTGTTAGTGTTAGCCAGGATGGTCTCGATCTCCTGACCTCGTGATCCGCCCGCCTCGGCCTCCCAAAGTGGTGGGATTGCAGGCGTGAGCCACCGCGCCCGGCTTCCCTTCCCTTTCTTTTGTTCAGTTTTGGGCACAGAGATGGCCTTTGGCCATCGCTCGAGTGGGGGTGGAAGGTGGCACGGGGTGGGTGTGTGCCCATCTGACTGGACCCTGGCCCCAGGTGGAGCTGGAACGAGCCAAGACGCAGCTGACGTCCATGCTCATGATGAACCTGGAGTCCAGGCCTGTGATCTTCGAGGATGTGGGGAGGCAGGTGCTGGCCACTCGCTCCAGAAAGCTGCCACATGAACTGTGCACGCTCATCCGTGAGTACTGCGGGGGCAGTGAGGGGCTGCCACAGGTCTCAGCCAGGCTCAGAGGAGGCCGTCTCGCCCTCCCACAGGCCATGGGGGCCCGTGGTGTGTCTGTCACACCCGGAAGCCGGGGCCTTCACCAGTTGTCCTCAGCAGGGGTGGCCAAGGGCAGGGCCGTGGGGTCACAGACCTGGTCTCACTTCCTGGCCCCACCATGTACCTGCTGCCACCTTGGCAGGTGACCGCACCCTCTGCACCCCTGGGAGCGGCTGTCAGTACTTCCCCGAGTTGTTAAAGAGGACGTGAGTGAGTGGGCGAAGGGGGCTCAGTAGAGGACCGCTCCGTTCTGTGTGGAGTAGCAGTGGATTGGAATGCGCACTGCCGTTGCTGGCTCTTGGGCAGGAGTCTCAGCCCCAGGTTTCCGGGGCCCCCATGAGTGACCTTAGGAGGCCTCAACTTCCTCAGACTGTGCCAAGTCGTATGTGCATCGGACTCTTCTGGGGACAGGCTTAAAACCTGGCCCAGGCTGCCTACTGAGGTGGGGTGGCTCAGGCTTATGGTGTCACCTGTGGGTATCTCCTGTCCAGGCCTGGAGTCCCGAGCACTTGCCCTTCCCCATGTGGGCCCTTGTCCTTCCCTCAGGAGCCTCCACTGAAATCCTCCGGCAGTGTCCAGCCTCTCTGGCCTCGTCTTCTGTAGAAAACAGACCCTCCTGGACCCTGTCGCTCCTGTCCTGGGGTTCCTGGTGCAGCCCTCTGGCCCCTGTCACCCCACCCTTCTGTCCATGTGGCCCTCGGGCTCGGGGTTTTCCTGCAGGCCCATCCCAAAGGGAGCTCAGCAGACAAGGAGCTCGCTTTTCTGTAAATGTGACTCTTCCTGGGCGGGTTCGTCCTACATTTTTAAGTCATCGCCATGTCCCCATTTACTGAGAACTCACTTCTGTCACTTTTGGACTCACCCTTGGCTACACCCAGTGGCTGCCTTTGGGCCCAGGTACCCCAGCAGCAGCGCAGCGTGAGTGAGTGGTGCAGACTGGCCACCCCCTCCATGTGTTTAGTGACGCAGCCTCGGCGTGGAGGCCATGGCACGCTTGTGTGACGTACATTTGCCCTCTGCACTAGGCAACGTGAAGCCGGAAGACGTGAAGAGAGTTGCTTCTAAGATGCTCCGAGGGAAGCCGGCAGTGGCTGCCCTGGGTGACCTGACTGACCTGCCCACGTACGAGCACATCCAGACTGCCCTGTCGAGCAAGGACGGACGCCTGCCCAGGACGTACCGGCTCTTCCGGTAGAGCCGCTCCCCAGCCTGACAGACCCAGGGGCTGCAGCTGGAGCCTGTTCCTGTGCGTGTTAGTTTGGACACGAATTTAGTTTAAAAAGCTGTCTGGTTGTATGAACAGTGCAAACAATGTCACCACAGCACCCACGCAGTTTGCGTTGCTTCAGAACTCAATGTGCCGATCAGTGGAGTCAGTGTTGTGCCTGACCGCCGCAAGCCAGCAAGCAGGTGCAGTGCCCAGCGCTGGAGTGCAGCGTGCCGTGAGGAGGCCGGTCAGTGCTCCCCCTCCTCAGGGGCTCTGGGCACACGGGGCTCCACAGGTTCCTTGGAGGAGCCCTGAGCCGGGAAGCAGCGGAGGCCAGCCTATCAGAGCCTCCCTGGAGGCCACCGTGCTCCTGTGTTGGTACCAGGACTCACCTCTGACAAACAGGACAAGGTGAGGGCCCAGTCTGCTCCGAGGAGCACGGTCCATGCGTGTGCACGCGGCTTCCCTGGTAATAAACAGCTGGCATCTTAGCTTGGTGTTTTCCTTCTCGCCTGGGGAGGGGCGGTTCTTAAGGGCTGTCTGAATTGGCAGCTTTTCTAACATGGAGGCCTTCCTCCCTGATAATTATCTGGTTTGACCCAGTGACTTGAAGCCCGTTCTCATGCGACGTGCTGATTTCACGGTGTCGCAGCATGCACGGGGCGGGGTGACGGCGGGTGATGGTGACTGGCAGCAAAGCCTGCAGATGCCTTAGAGGTAGGGAGTGCCGCCAGTCCGAGGAGCCGCCACAGATGTGGGTGTTTTCAGAGATCCAAAAGGTCGCATGGCTTAGGGAATAGCCACCACAGGGCAACTTTTCATGTGGTGTAAAAACTTGTACAAGTGGCCGGGCATGGTGGCTCACGCCTCTAAATCCCAGCACTTTGGGAGGCCGAGGCGGGCGGATCACCTGAGGTCGGGAGTTTGAGACCAGCCTGACCAACATGGGGAAACCCCATCTCTACCGAAAATACAAAATTAGCCTGGTGTGGTGGCGGGTACCTGTAATCCCAACTACTCGGGAGGCTGAGGCAGGAGAATTGCTTGAACCCGGGAGGTGGAGGTTGTAGGGAGCCGAGATCGTGCCTTTGCACTGCAGCCTGGGTGACGAGCGAAACTCCATCTCAAAAACAAAAACAAAAAACTTGTACAAGTTAAAACTTGTGACGTTCTCAAACACCCATAGAAACCTTGGGAGCTCCAAGGGGTGTGGGGAGGTCGGGCCTGGGAACCTGCACGGGCCACCTCCGATGCTGTTGTAGTCCAAGGGCAGCTACCTGCACGTGTGACTCAGTGGCCTGCACAGAGCTGTGGGGCACAGTTTTGTCAAGAGGAGAGAACAGTCTCTGGTCCTGTCTTCTGAGTAGCTGAGAAGCTCAGCCTCTGTGGTGTAGACGGGAGAGAAAGTGGATATTTTCAGGAAGTTAAACTTGTAAGCTTTACTCCCGTGAGCCTCTGACTGTCCTCTGGCTATTGTAGTTTCCGTAAGACCTTGTGCCTTTACAACACACACTCCAGCGACGGTGCCTGCTTGAATTTGCCCACGTGGGAAGCTCAGCTTGCTGCCCACCTGGTGGGATTGGAGGACCGGAGCGGGAGGACGACGGTGTCTGTTTTAACAGTGGACTTCGTTAGAAACGTCCTGTTGTTACCACACCTGGGACGGAAGTTCCTGCGGCACACAGCCCTTGATGCCCAGCTGCACGGTGAACGCAGAGCTCCCGCACCACAGGCGTCAGGCCTGGGGTTGAGCTGCTGAAGATGCCAGTGAAGCACAGTCCTGCTCCAACTACCGAGAAGCCGGAGGACATTCTAGAAACTGCTACCAATTAGCCCTCAGGGTCGGTGCTTTGGAAGCCGAGGCCAAAACAGGTTCTCTCCGTTCCCTGCCACACCCAGCTGGCTGTCCCTCGATGCCTCCACTCTAACCGCAGGTCATGCGCCTGCCTTCCCTGCCACACTCCTCCTCGCCTCGCTTTTTCTTTTCTTTATTTTTTTGAGATGGAGTTTCACGCTTGTTGCCCAGGCTGGAGTGCAGTGGCGTGATCTTGGCTCATCGCAACCTCCGCCTCCCAGGTTCAAGCGATTCTCCTGCCTCAGCCTCCCGAGTAGCTGGGATTACAGGCGTGCGCCACCACGCTGGCTAATTTTGTATTCTTAGTAGACGGGGGTTTCACCATGTTGGTCAGGCTGGTCTCCAACTCCCGACCTCAGGTGATCCGCCCACCTTGGCCTCCCAAAGTGCTGGGATGACAGGCAGGAGCCACCGCGCCCGGCCCCACTTCCCTTTTTCTTTGGAACTAAGGTGCACTTGCTGCTTTTTTAAGATGGTCACCTCCCCCAAGCAGGCCATTTGGTTCATTCCAGTATCCCTGCTGGTGGCTAGACCCTCTGGCCTGGAGCAGGGCTATGAAAACACTTGCTGAATGAAAGACAAGCAAAGCATGCTTGAGAGAACGAGAGCTGAATTTTTTTTTTTTTTTTTTGAGACGGAGTCTCACTCTATGGCCCAGGCTGGAGTGCAGTGGCGTGATCTCGGCTCATTGCAAGCTCCACCTCCTGGATTCACGCCATTCTCCTGCCTCAGCCTCCCGAGTAGCCACCACACCTGGCTAATTTTTGCATTTTTAGTAGAGACGGGGTTTCACCATGTTGGCCAGGTTGGTCTCCAACTCCCAACTTCAGATGATCCACCTGCCTCGGCTTCCCCAGGTGCTGGGATTACAGGCGTGAGCCTCCGCGTCTGGCCCCGAGAGCTGAATTTTTGAAACCACCCTCACACAGGCGTATTTCACAAATTTTTTTTTTTTTTTTGAGATGGAGTTTCATTCTTGTTGCCCAGGCTGGAGTGCAATGGCACGACCTCGGCTCACTGCTACGTCTGCCTCATGGGTTCAAGGGATTCTCCTGCCTCGGCCTCCCAAGTAGCTGGGATTACAGGCGCCCACTGCCACACGCGGCTAATTTTTTGTATTTTTAGTAGAGACAGGGTTTCACCATTTTGATCAGGCTGGTGGTAAACTCCTGACCAGCCGCCTAGGCCTCAGGTGATCCACCCACCTAGGCCTCCCAAAGTGCTGAGATTATAGGCATGAGCCACTGCACCTGGCCACATTTGTTTTGCTTTTGCCAAATTTAGCAGCGGAGGATTGTATACCAAAGTTGCCACTAATATGAAGCTCTAAGAACCCACTACTATCGAGCCAGCTTTTTTTTTTTTTTTTTTTTTTTGAGGTGAGGCTGGCCCGGGAGTACAGTGATGCAACCACCGCTCGTCAGCCTTGACCACCAGGGCTCAGTTGATCCTCCCACCTCAGCCTCCTGAATAGCTGGGACTGTAGGCGCGCACCAACATGTGGGCTAATTCTTATTTTAGAGGTGGGGTCTCACTAGGTTGCCCAGGCTGGTCTCTAACTCCTGGCTTCAAGCAATCCTCCTGCCTCAGCTTCCCAAAGTGCTGAGATTGTAGATGTGAGCCACTGTGCCTGGCCGTATTTAACAATTCTTTTATTTTCCAGAGATCGGCCAACATTATTTGCATTAGTGTAAACTCCTGAGTGAAATTCCATTCATCTAAAATCTAGTGGTGAGTGCCAAGGGCATCACCTGGCTTTTGATCTGTGATCGTACTAGACACATCACGCCCCGCCACTCCCTGCCAAAAGACTTGGAGCCTCTTACTCTCAAGCCACAGGACACACTCCAGGGGCGGATCAGAATCTCTTTAACAACTGTTTGGGTCGGAGAAAAGGCCTAGGAACAAGCCATAAAAGCTGACTCATTTTAAGCCCCATTGTCCTAAAACATCTTGGTACAGATTTTCTTTTTTTTTTTTTTTTTTTTGAGACAGAGTCTCGCTCTGTCACCCAGGCTGGAGTGCAGTGGCGTGATCTTGGCTCACTACAAGCTCCGCCTCCCGGGTTCACGCCATTCTCCTGCCTCAGCCTCCTGAGTAGCTGGGACTACAGGCGCCTGCCACGGTGCCCGGCTAATTTTTTGTATTTTTAGTAGAGATGGGGTTTCACCGTGGTCTCGATCTCCTCACCTTGTGATCCGCCCGCCTCGGCCTCCCAAAGTGCTGGGATTACAGGCGTGAGCCACCGCGCCCGCCCCAGATTTTCAATGAATTGATTTGAAACTTAGGGCACATTTGTTTGGGCAAAACCTTTTTTTTTGTTTTTGGAGATGAGTCTTATTCTGTCACCCGGGCTGGAGTGCAGTGGTGCGATCTTGGCTCACTACAACCTCCGCCTCCCGGGTTCAAGCAATTCTCCTGCCTCAGCCTCCTGAGTAGCTGGGACTACAGGCGCCCGGCTAATTTTTGTATTTTTAGTAGAGACGGCGGGGGTCTCACCATTTGGCCTGGTTGGTCTCGAACCCCTGACCTTGTGATCTGCCCACCGGGACCTCCCCAAGTGCCGGGATTACAAGCATGAGCCACCGCACCCGGCCCAAGAGACTCATTTTTATTAAGAGACTGGGTGTTTGTTTCCCTACTTTTTAAGCTGCTGCTAATAAAAGTTTTATGTATCATTCACTGGAATTGTTGATAACCAGCACGGTTCATCAGGTCTGAAGTATTTGTGTCTTCTTCAAACTCTTTTCCAACTAACGCTGATCTCTGGGGCAGTGAACTAGGAATGCAAGATTTTATTTATTTATTTATGTATTTTGAGAGGGAGTCTTGCTCTGCTGCCCAGGCTGGCGTGCAGTGGTGCAATCTCAGCTCACTGCAACCTCTGTCTCCTGGGTTCAAGCGATTCTCCTGCCTCAGCCTCCCGAGTAGCTGGGATTACAGGCACCCGCCACCATGCCCGGCTCATTTTTGTAATTTTAGTAGAGATGGGGTTGGTGGGGGGGGGGGGTCTCACCATGTTGGCCAGGCTGGTCTCGAACTCCTGACCTTGTGATCTGCCCAGCACTCAGGTGATCCACCCGCCTCAGCCTCCCAAAGTGCTGGGATTATAGAAGTGAGCCACCGCACCCAGCCGAATGTAGGATTTTAAAGACAGCAGAGATGAGCTGGACAAGATCACAGTCAGCAGTTAAGGGTTGAGACGAAACTTTTTGCCTGTGGATTTTACAGCCTTTAAAACAAGGACATTGTGAGAACAGGGTATGCATGTATATTGTTTCTTCCAGGTTTCAGTCTTTGGCCAGAAAGAGAGTTTAAGACTCAATATATGCATTTATTTAAAAATATAAATATGGAAAAATAAATAATTTAAAAGACTAAATTGAATGTCCCTAGATTTTCACACATTCAAAGACTACATTTTTTCAAGAGATGGAATGGGACACAAAGCAAGAATGAACGGTTCTAAACTCTCAAAGAAAGAAACCCGGGACATGGTGGGGATCCCCAGCCTAGGTGTTCAAGGTGGTGGCATCCTAAGCTTCCAGCAGTTCCCCAGCCAGGCTCCACTGTCATTCTGTGGCTGGAGTTACAGAAGCAAACGGTCTACGTCACTGAAACCATGAGATGGTTTCATGCCAACAGGCTTGGCCGATGAGAGGAGAGGGGAGATGGCTTCTCACTCAGCCGGGGAGGCCCTTATGCTGGGGTGCGGGCCTCTTTGCCCCACGGCAGGCGACCTGCAGCCTAGCGGAGGGGAACCACGCCACGTCCTGGAGGCCATGTGGCTTCCTCAGCTGGGCTCTGGGGCCCACTGAGAGGTCTGAGGCCAGGTCCAGCCTGGCTCTGGACACCTGTGTGACATGGGGTGGTGTGTGTTTGAGGGGCTGCCAGGAGGACACAGATGGACGCCTGCTCCGGGTGTGGAGGGAGAGGCTGGCGCAGAGCACGCGGGGATGGGGTGGGGGTGGGGGGGCTCTGTGACTGCCCCCAGGACACGGGAGCTGCTCAGGACCGGATTCTGACGTCTGCCCCCGAGAGTGGCTGGGGTCTGTGGTACTGCGGCGGGTCCACGCCCTGCCCACCCATGCCGTGTGGACCTGCCATGGAGAAGGACAGGCTCACTTAGGGGTGGTTTCCTTCTTGGGACGCTGGCACAGTGGCACGGGTGCCACAGTCCCTCAGAACCGCAAAAGGCGGCAAACTCTTCGTCCTTCCCGCTGGGTTTTGATCAAATACAATCACCCCATGTTGCGGCTGTGGGTCCTCGCTCAGCAAACTTCAAGAAACGGAACAGATGGTGCTGGAGTTCTGACTCTGTAGTGCTTGCTGCCTCTGAATCTCCTTCGAAATCCGTCTTTTAATTCCTAGTAAGTATAGCTCTCTATCAAATTTGCCAGCTGCCAATGGAATGCTGTGGAGGAGGAGGGGGCATTAGGAGGGGGCCGCGCCCGGAGGAGGGGGCGTCAGGTGGGGGCCGGGCC